>NC_056735.1:1040000-1233944 GCF_019279795.1 Protopterus annectens | reverse complement strand
ACCAAGCTATTCATCTGCCTACTTTTTATCCAAACCCACAGAATAAGGGGGAGAGAATTCTGCATTATTTGGACATACACAGACAACTACGCTTCTACTTAAACAGAACCAAAGCTTTCAGAAAGACGGAGCAACTACTAGTGGCATATGCTGCAGGATCACAAGGAAAGGCTATTTCAAAGCAGACTATTTCTAAATGGATAGGCCACTGCATTCATTTCTGCTATTCACAAAATGGCAAGCCAGTGCCTAAGGCCATTAGGCCACATTCAACCTGAGCAGCCACTTCAGCCGCCTTCCTCAGGGGAGTACCAACCAAAGACATTTTAGAGGCTGCTACCTGGAGCTCAGTGCACACCTTTACAAAGCACTATCATTTACCACTGTACTCTAAATCCAGGACAAGCTTTGCCACTGCAGTTCTGCAGGGCCTCATAGCCGCTCTTAAGGCTATATTAGCTCCAGCCACCCAACCATAGCTCTGGGATTCAACCCAAGTGTAATGACTGCAACAGTGAAACACGAAGAACATAGTACAGTTGTGTACACTTACCATAAATGTAGATGTTTGTGTGTATTCACTGTTGCAGTCCAGGTTACGCACCCACCATCCCCCATTTCTTTGCTGGAACTTATCTGCACTTCCCTAATCTATACAACCTATGTGGTGTATTTGTTTGTAGATGAAGGTATAATATATTTTGGTGCATGCTTGTTTTATTGACATATCTTTTTAGCCTACCTTTTTGGGGGCACCTGACATCTGGGGCAGGAAAAACTGAAGAAAATGGCATTGGCTGCTTCTTTTATACCCATGGCGCTCTGACGTCAGGAAAGAGGTGACAGCAACCGACGCCAGACCTAGACTTTGGAATTCAGGCCGACTGAGGGTAGCCTGCCAGCAGGGTAAACCAAATGTAATGACTGCAACAGTAAATACACTTGAATATCTACATTTATGGTAAGTGTGCACAACTGTACTTTTGTGTCTGCACTGTTGTGGCAGGACAGGTAGTTTACACCCTTCTAAGTTGGGAGTTGCTGATTGAAGGCTTACTGTCTGTTATTCTAAAAGTGTATTAGTTCTGGTTTAAGCACTTGGGCTTCCGGCCAGTTATTTTACATTAAGAAGGTGTGGTCTGCACTCTTGTGAGAGGAGAGGGTAGATTCTGCCCTTCTGAGCTGGGAGTTTCTGGTTAAAGGCTTATTGTGCCTGCTTATTTGAACTGTTTTTTTCTGAAATTGGTACACCTTGTTTGCTGTAGCATAGACTAGATTCAGACCTGCTGAATCTAGCTTTGTATAACTTGAGCACTAATCCATGACATCTTTTTTTTGGAGAAGGTTCCGCTGCACCCTAGTGGCGGGAGTGTGCAATTAGAACTTGTCTGATCGAAGACTGCTGGAACGAGGCTTAGTTTGTACCTGTTTATTGGTTAATTTGTTTAAATCAGTTTGCTCATCTGCTACTGTTATATTAAAAAAAAAAAAAAACTTTATACATCGCCGCTTAGCTAGGGTTAAATTATTCCCGGCGCCATAAAGTCTGCTCTTCAAATTTTCCCTTAGAACTAGCTAGTTTTTCAATTTTAGCACCCAAATCTGTTTGTTTGAGCTCAGCACTTGTTCAGAACTCATTGTAAGCACTAAATAAGCTACAAATTACTACAACACTCAACTTTCCTCACTTGTCTAAAGGAAAACCGTTTTTAGTACTTATTAAATAAGCACCTATCCAGGCATGTCTAAGGGTCAGATTCCGGTGTTGTCTCCTGTCTACCTGAAGAATCTGGGCATCTTGGGGCAATGCAGCAATTGCCTCATGTACGCAGACAACTCTCTCCTCCTACCACCCAACACTACAACCTGTGAGATAGCCAAACTGGAAGCAAAGCTCTCTTCACCCAAGACTGGACTAGACAGTTAAGAGGAGAAGGTAAATACTTGCATCACACCACACTCATCACATAGTCCCTCAAAACCTATATCACCAAAGCACACACATACAAACACAAAACACACAAATCACATACCTACATTCACGGAGGCTCTCAGTAAAAATCTGCTGAAGCGACAGAGACCTCCAAAGCAGAAACGCAAGCAACCCCCCCCCCAACACAACCCAAATGACACATAGCCCACAAACTCAATGTGCCACTCAACCACAGCCCACAAACCCATTGTGCCACTCAACCACAGCCCATAAGGCATAACAACGTACCTAACACTCTAATCATAGGTTACTCTATATTCAGGCACACTGATGTTCCACTCACCAGGATAAACAAGGAGAAAGTTACTGTCAGCTGCCTGTCTGGTGTCAGGATCCACAACATAGCGCATGCACTCCACAACAAGTACAAATATGATTGTCATTGTCCATGTTGGTTTGAATGACCTGAGACATACCTCCCTGGACTACATGAAAAGAGACATGGAGGAGCTGTCCGATCTTGTAGCCCAGGCAGGTATGACCCTAGCCCTGAGTAGCATCCTGCCATCACCCAGAATGATACCACAGTACAAGAACAAAATGATTGACTTTGACAGTTGGCTAAGCTTCTGGTGTCATTCTAAGGGGATCCAGTATCTGTCTGCCTGGGATGACATGATCAACAGACCACGATGCTTTGCCAGAGATGGCCTGCACCTGTCGCCCTTGGGATTCTGAATACTGGCTAAGGCTTTTGCCATCCCTATAGTACCTTTTTTAGGCAAGGTTATATGACAAATTCACCACCGTAACGGGTACAAGCAAGCAAAATCTGAGGGTAATGCTACTCAATGCTAGAAGTCTAAACCTCAAAATTCACTCACTTGAAGCACTCCTTAAAATGTAGAACAATGACATCTGTGCATTGACAGAGACCTGGTTCAAGGCTCCAGAGAGCACCCCTGCATTACCAAGCTATAATTCATACCACACCTTTTGGCCACCTAACCTGGACCGAAACACTAATGGCGGAGGCGTGCCTGTATTCATTAAAGATATCCTCACCTCCAGGCTAGTTGCTCAGCATAATGCATCCAAAATTATCTAAGTGCAACAAACTCTGGGCAAGACCGCAATCCAAATTGTAGCTTGCGACAGATCCTCCACCATGCCCCAGGATTCCCGGTCCTCATTTTTGATACACTGGAAAATATTAGGGTACAACCCAGCACCCTAATAATGGGTGATTTCAACTACCCCAACATTAACTGGGAAAATTACTCATGTACCAACTGTTTTGCTCAACGTTTTTTGGAATTCATAAATTCCAGTGCCTTGGATCAACTTAGCCACATCCCCACCAGGGGCAACATTATCCTAGACCTGGTCATTACCAACATGGGTGACTGGTGTTCCACACCAGAGGTCAATTCCTTGTTGATCAGATCCGACCACAAGCTAATCACCCTAGACATCCACATCCCGCCCCCACCCCCCGTTAGGGAAACCACCGTAAAAAATTTCTCCAAAGCCAACTTCACGCTTCTTAAGACTGAAGTGGCAAACTTCATGGCACCCATGCAGACTGACAATAGAGGTACAGCTGTTGAATGCTACACAAATGCCCTTTATAAGCACTTACACGAGTGCATGGATCGTGCTATCCCTAACAGAACCAAGATGCTATCCTCCAAAAAAAGGAAGCCAATCTGGTGGTCCCCTGCCATAAACAAACTCTACAACAGAAGAAAGAAACTGTTGCAAAAAAAGAGTAAAATCCCATGATAGGAGGAACTCCCTGGTCAGCCTCAGTAAGAAGCTGAGATCCCTCATAAAATCCTTCAAAGCTAGTTAGGAAAACAAAATTGCCACTGATTCTAAAGACAACCACAAAGCATTCTATAGCTATGTCAAGAATCTCAATGGCAACACTCAGATCTGCTCTGAGTTACAGCACAATGGCACTAGATATACAGAACCATCTGATATTGCCAACATCCTGGCAGATATGATCAGTGCCAACTTTATCCCCCCTTTCACCCCCTAAAGGAACCATCTCTGTACCGGAAGAATGCAAAGTTCCTATAATCACGGCTGCACAGGTAAAAACCACACTCTCCAAAGCCAAGAACATAGCATCCATGGGACCTGACAACATCCCAGGCTGCGTTCTACACAAACTACAGAATGAACTGGCACCCCACCTAAGTACCATGTTGAATCATAGCCTCACCTCGGGCTTTGGCCCACTGATTGGCGCACAGCAACTGTCATCCCACTGCACAAAGGGGGAGCCACCATGGACTCTGGGAACTACCGCCCCATTAGCCTGACAAGCCTGGTCTGCAAGGCCATGGAATGTATCATCATGGAACTTATAAACAAATACATTGGTGATCTCCAAACTCTGGATCCCACCCAGTTCAGGTTTGTAAAAGGCAGATCATGTCTCCTAAACCTGATAGACTTCTTTGAAGCATTCACCAAAGCCGTAGACTAGGGTAAGGTGGTTCACACAGCCTATCTAGATCTCGCCAAGGCTTTCAACACCATCCCCCACTCTGGAATTATAGATGAACTCACTAAACTAGGTATAAAATCCCTATGTCACATGATGGGTTGCCAACTGGCTCACTGACAGAACCCACACTTTGAAAGTAGCAGACTCCAAATCCAACTTCTGACCAGTAATAAGTGGAGTATCACATGGTTCAGTCTTGAGTCCTCTCCTGTTAGCCTGTACTTCAGAGAAGTAAATACCAAACGCAGAAGGTCTTTGGCTAATGAAGTTCGCAGATGACTGCAAATTAGGAGCCATAATCTAAACTCCTAATGATGTGGACATCCTACAAAAGGGCCTCACTGAGACAGATGCCTGGTGTTAAAGCTATGGCCTCAAACTCAATGCCAAAATGTGCATTGTCATCCCCATTTGTAAAAACTCTATACCCATGAACTACCACATAGGTGATAGTCTACTTAACACCGAAAGTATGATGAGACCTTGGGACACAGGTGGACAGTAGTCTCTCCTTTGATAATCACATCGCCACAGTAGTCAGGAAATCCTTCTACGTGGCACACCTCATCACAAAAGGTTTCTCATCCAGGAAAAAAGAAGTCATTGTTCCCCTCTACTCGTCACTCATTAGACTCATTATAGAGTACAACACCCCTTTTGGTATGTACCTCACAAGATATCTGCAACAACTGGAAAGGCCACAGACATACCTCACAAAGAGGGTTACCTGCCTCAAACAGATGCCCTATGCAGACCGTCTCAGAAAACTCCAGCTTTACTCCGTTGCATATCTCCTACTCAGAGGCAATCTCTGCCTAACATACAAAGCTATGTCAAACCCAGAGCTGTTGCACGTGCTCCACTTAAAGAAATCCCGATCCCTCCAAGCTACACGCTCTAGGGACCTAAACCTTGTCACCGCAATAAACAGAACTTGCTGGAGGGATAGATTCCTGTCCCAGAGACTTCCCATACTCTCGAACAAACTACCTCTCTATATCAAACAAAGCTCCTCATTAGCACTCTTCAAGAAAAGTCTTGATGATTGGATGGGAAATAGGAAATTCACCCCGGGGATCACTTCTGCTCTGCTCGACAGGGGCACAAGAAAGTAATTTTCTTGGGTGGCGAAAGCCAGGGTACCTTTTTGGCTAGGCTTATATAGGCCCTAGGGCCAATAGCCTAGTACCTACCTATGAACCTCTAATGTAACATTTGTCTGGGGTTGCACATTTCTCTAAATTTATGTTTCAAGCAGTCGGAGTCCTCTCTTGATTCAGCTGGTACAACAATATGGCGGTTTTCCCCTTCTCCTGCATACACAAATGAACGCTCTTTCAATGGCATCTGGCCCAGCTAAGTTAAGCAAAATGAATGGCCTTGTATGTGCATCTTTGACAGAAAAAAAAAAAACGCTTGTATGAAAATATCATATTCCTGCTCAAATACTCTCCAATTCTCTGCAATATTATGATCAAACACAAGTGGACTGGGTGTGCGAAATGCCTCTGCCATAGCAACACACAGTAGTGAAAGTGATTGAAATTATGTATCAGTATGCACACACAAATATGCCAAAACTTGTAATTATGCCCAATAGCACAACAAACTCTTTGAAATAACTGCACTTTGCCAAATAAGTCTGTGTGGCACAAGAACACTTTAAAATCTCTGGGCTTTGTGAAATCACTCCTTATCAGTGTAAGAAATACTTTAAAATGACTGTACTTTGTGAATAATCTGTATGCAGCAGAAGTAGTTCAGAGTAAGAAACACTTTAAAATGAATGCACTTTGCAAATGAACTGTATACGGCACAAGAACTTTTCAAAACGGGTGTACTTTGCGAAATAACTGTACAGTGTAAGAAACATTTTGAAATGGTGAGACACTGTGAATAATTGTACACAGCACAAGAAACTTTTGAAATGGCTGTACTTTGACTGCACTTTGCCAACTAACTGTAATTTGCACACAGCAAACTCTTTGAAATAATTGCACCGTAATAAAGTGCACACACTGCAAACACTTTGCACACTCTGAGATACTTCGAACAACTCTAGTCATGCTTTGAATGGCTTTGGTCAATGCAAAATAGTAGTTTATGCCAAAAACACAGTCTTTTACTAAAAATCCTGCAGTTGCCTTGCCTTTTAAGCTTATTTTGCCCTTTTATTGCACTAGTTATGCCCATGTAACCTCTTATGCTCATTATACATTTCTTGTGCTTGTTTTACTTTAAATATGCTAGTTATGTGAACCAAATGTAATTCTGAGCCCCGTATAAATATTCCTGATAGTTTTATCAAATATCATGGTTTCAAACATTTTTTTTTAATTTGTAATGCGTTTTGTGCCTTTCATTTTGATTAATAATGCGTTTTGTGCCTTACGAATGCTCCATTTAATTTTCTTTGCAAAATAAATCATTTGTGCAGATTTTGGTTACCTGAAGTTCGTTTCTGTCCCTTTTTGATCATTTGAGCACCCTACCTGCTCAATGTACCTTTACCGTCAACTCTGCACCTCACGGCTTGAAGAAGTTGCACACTCAATCCCGGTTCTGACACATGTCGCTCGTCCAGTCGGGATAAAACAGACAAACAGTTGTGGGTTCAGTTCAAGCAACGTTATTACACACACATCAGGACTGAGGCTTAGTAACTTAAACTTAAATAAACTTATAAACAGACTGACTACTACACTACACTCATACATGTTAACAGTCTGGCTGTTCTCTCAAAATGGCACTGCTGCCTGCATGTGCTCACTATTTATATGCACATGCCTACATCTGGAAATGCTTCTTAAAGTTACACACACTCGCTCTTTTCTACACTAGTTATCTGTTAAAAAGGAAGAATTTAAGTAATGGGTAACGGGTATAATTTAAGAGTTGGTAACTTACTTCAGAAGCTAGTGAGTAGGATAAAATGCCGCTACACTTTTAGAGCATGTTAGAAGTGAGAGAAAAAATGATGTGGGAAAGAATTTAGAGGTATAATTTAGTGTGTTTGAGCCACATGTACACCCAAAGCCTATTCACTGCATGCTGCCATTGTAGTGGGATGGGCCACCTCTCTTATAGGATCATAGGAGGTTACTAGGTTAATGGCCCTGGGGCCCTTACAAGTCTAGCCAAGAGTTTATCCCCAAAAAAGAAACCTCAGTCAGCACCTGTCGCCCCTGTCAATGAGGGACAAAGATGGAACCCCTGGGGCAAATTTGTGGTTTCCCATCCACTCATCGAGGTTGCGCTTGAAGAGGGTCAGAAAAGTACTCTGACATATATGGGAAGTCTATTCCAGAGACAGGGCAGCCTCTGGGAGACAAACCTGTCTCTCCAGCAGGTTTGGTTGATGTCGCTTATTAGATTTAGGCCTATCGAGTGGGTAATGCATGAGGAGTTGGACTTACAGATATGGAGCATCTCTAGTAGGGTAGGGTCCAATATTGCCTTGTAGGCGAAACACAGAACACCACTGAGTTACCACTGTGATAGTGATTTGAGCCTGTCCACATAGGACAGGTGTTGGAGGCCATGGATTCTCTTTATGAAGTATTTCTGTGTCCTTTCTGCAGATATTTGGAGAGGTACATACCAAATGGGGCATTATACTCAATTATAGGTCTAATGAGGGAGGAGTACAGAGAGGTAATAACCTCATTTTTTTTCTGGCTGCAATCCCTTTACTTATGAGATGAACCAAGTAAAATGCTTTTCTGACCACTGCTGCCACATGATGGTCAAATGTGAGATTGTTGTCAACCTGAGTACTGAGGTCTCTCACCACAGGTTGTGTGCTTAGGGGGTTGCCGTTGATGTGGTAATCAGTGGGGGCCTTGTTATTGCTGAATGGTATTGGTATGATAATACATCTTTTTGTGTTTAACTTAAGGCCATGACTTTGGTACCAGTTATTTGTAGCTGTGAGACCTTCTTGCAGTATGTTATCATCATTTGGGGAGTCGGTGACAGCACCCAACTTACAGTCATCCACAAACTTGTTCAGCCACAGGCCCTTTTTCTTTGCCTGGACCTCTGAGAAGTAGATGCCAAATGGTAAGGGTCCCAGGACAGATCCCTGAGGAACACTACTAGTGACAGGTCTGCTGTTGGAGGTAGTGGCACCTATTTTGACCTTGTGGGTCCTATCAATGAGCCAGTTGGACAACCCTGTGATGAGATAGGGATTAACACCAAGTTGTGTTAACTTTTTGATGATGTGCAAGTGGGGGATTGTGTCAAAGGCCTTAGCCAGGTCAAGGTAAGCTGTATGTACTGAATTTCTCTCATCCAGGGCCTTGGTGACAGTCTCAAAGAAGTCAACTAGGTTCAGTAGGCAAGATTTGCCCCTGACAAATCCGAATTGGGTGAGGTCGAGTGCTTGGAGGTTGCCTGTGTCTTTGAGAGCCATAATAATATGCACCTTGGCTTTACAGATCAGACTTGTCAAGTTAATGGGGCAATAGTTTCCCAGGTCAGTAGTGGCACCACCTTTGTGCGAAGGGATGACAATGGCAGTTCTCCAGTCTGCTGGAATGAAGCCTGTACTTATGCTGTGGCTGAAAAGTGTGCTCAGTAGCAATGCTAGTTCTTGCTGGAGATGGTGCAGAATACAGCCTGGGATACTATCAGGTCCCATGGGAGCTTTGTTCTTTGCCTTGGATAGGACCTTTAACACTAGATCCATGGAGATGTGAGGTGTTGGACAAGTATCGGTAATGTCGACTGGGCCTTTGGGAGGCGATAAGGGGGTGAAGGTTGCGTTGAACCTATCAGCTAGCAGATTGGCTAAGTCAGCAGGATCAGTGTAAGTGGTACCATTAAGTACTAATTTGGAACAAACTTTGGCTTTGCCATGGAGGTTCCTAATGTAACTGAAGAAGGCCTTGTGGTTTCCCTTTGTTGCAGAGGCTAGTTTCAACTCATAATTGGATTTTTGAGTTTTTCACTTGTGATCTTATTTGCTTGTTGAGGGAGTTTTTCTAATTTGGAATTTGTTCCTTTTTACCCTTGGGCGACAGTTTCTTCCTTTTGTTGGAAAGCCTGTTGATAGAGGATGTCCACCAGACAGGTTTGTGTTTCTTGGAGCAGGTTTTAGTTCTGTTGGCTATGGCTGAGTTCATGCAGTTATACAGGTGCTTGTATACTGCACTGACATACTGTTCAGCATAGTTGTCTGTATCCTGTGAGGGGGGGTGGTGGTGTGAAGCTGCTGATACCCTCGCTAAGGAGGTTGTAGTCAGCTTTTGAGATGTTATTTAACCTGGTTGCAGCTGGGGAGGGTTGGGTCGGATAGAAACTTCAAATGAGACAGACCGATAATCTGATCTCACCAAGGAAGTACGTACTATGGGAGAGTTACAGCAATCACCCATGTTGGTGAGAACCAAGTCCATTATGTTATCTCCCCTTGTGAGGGATGAGACCAGCTGGTCTAGTGCGTTAGAGTTGATGAAGTCAAGGAATCGTTGGGTGAGTGCATTAGTGCAGGAATAGTTCACCCAGTCTGTGGTGGGGTAGTTGAAGTCACCCAGGATCAGGGTGTTAGGAGGTTCCGTGATGGAGTCAAGTAGGTTTATATATGAGGAGTGGGTGTCCTGAGACATGGAGGGGGGCGTATAGCTAGCTTTAACCTGGATGGGTGTCTTGACAACTGTCAGTTGCACATGGAGTAATTCCAGTGTGTTATGCTGGTAAACCAGTATGGAGGTGTGCCTGTCCTTAATGAAGATAGACTCCACCCCATGCATATATAGGTTTGCTTTTCTCACCAGTAGGTCTTGTATTTATGCAGGCTTGCAGTCTTGTCAGAAAAGCTTGAGCTACTAATGGATCTCTGGTTGTCTCAGTATTAGGCAAGGCTCCATCTCTGTATGCTATGGCGTTATTTATTATTATTTATTTTATTTTACATTTGTTTACTGGGAGAGTCTGACTGGGCAGGGAGAAAAGCTCCATACAGTACAAAAAATTAACAATACAGCAACAGATGCATACTAATGTACTTAAAAACATGTATGCAAATTGTGCATAGGGGAGTAATCAGTAGAGAAAAGTATCATACAGTACAAGTTTGGCAATAAAAATGTACACATACAGATGCACTTTAAAAATGCATGCAAAATATGTATAAGAGAATCATTCCTAGAAATTAAGGTAGAAAAGCAGTTAGAAAATAACCCTTTAACTTCTTTAAGGAATGAGGTGGTTAGAAGGAAATAAACCCTTACCCTTTTTTAAGGAATAATTTTAAGATCAAATAGATCTCTTGGCAAATAGCCAATCTATTGTGTGTGTGTGTGTGTGTGTGTGTGTGTGTGTGTGTGTGTGTGTATATGTATGTATGTATGAAAGTTCTGGAGAGGGTGATTGATAAACGGATACGCAGAATAGTAGAATGTAAGATGGGAGATGAACAGTTCGGATTCAGATCAGGATGCAGCACAATTGACCCAATGTTTGCATTGAGACAGATACTTGAGAAGAAACTAGAGAAGAGGAGAGAGTCAAACTGGGCTTTCCTAGACTTGGAGAAAGCATATGACAAGGTCCCAGGAAAGCTGATCTGGGCAGTACTGCGGTGGTTTGAAGTCCCAGAAACATTGGTAGAATTAGTACAGGCTATGTACAAGGACCCAGTGACTCAAGTATGAACAGTGTTTGGCCTCACTGAGGGGTTCCCAGTGGGAGTGGGTGTACACCAGGGTTCAGCTCTGAGCCCACTGCTGTTCATACTGGTAATGGACTACATCATCAAACAGGTTGGAGGGGTCAGAGCAACAACACTGCTGTATGCAGACGATGTGGCAGTACAGGCAGACTCTGATCTAGAACTTCAGCAAAGGATAGGAGAATGGAATACAAATCTGAAGGCACATGGGATGAAACTAAGCACAGATAAGACAGTGGTAATGGCAGCAGATTGGGGAAATCAGAAGAAGCTGAGAATAGAGATAGATGGGAAGATAGTGGAACAGGTAAACAGCTTCAAGTATCTGGGAGGGGTGGTTGAGGAGAAGGGTAGTCTGAATGAAGAGGTCAAAGCTAGAATCAGAGGGGCTGCAGCCAACTGGCATAGAGTATCAGGTGTAGTATATGACAGAAAAATGCCAGAGAAGCTGAAAAGTAAGGTGTACAAGACAGTGGTGCGACCAGTACTACTGTATGGTACAGAAACCTGGGCAGTAAAGGCAGAACAGTTGAAGAAGCTAGAGGTGATGGAAATGAAGTGCCTGAGAAAGGTGGTAGGATGCACACTGTGGGACAGGCGAAGAAATGAGGACATAAGAGCAGAAGCCAAAGTAGCTCCAATTGCAGAAAAGATCAAAGAAAACAGATTACGATGGTATGGGCACGTGTAGAAAAGCAGAAGACAATCTGGTGAGGGAGATTTGGGACAGACAGGAAAGAAGGTAAGAGGAAGCGAGGGCGTCCAGCAAAGAGGTGGATGGATTGTGTGAAGGAAGATCTGCGACAGTCAGGCATGAGTGTTGAAGAAGGCAGGAGAGTGGCACTGAATCGAGAGAGTTGGCGACAGTTAATACGATACCCCAACCCCATGTAAATGGGAAAAAAGGGGATGATGATGATGATGATGTTTGTATATATATATATATATATATATATATATATATATATATTTATTTATACACACACAGACACACACTATGTGCAGAAACCTTTGTGAGGTATCTGGGGTATAGTAAGATATTTGATCTAGGGGGAGGTTATCCTGGGTCTGAGCAGTTAGGCTTACTTCCACTCTTTGTTAGTTACAAAGAGGATGGAAGGCTTACATCCATCTTAAACCTTAATTACTTCACTAGATGTATCTAGTATACAAAGTTTCAAATGATATGTTTTAGATCATGTGCTCACTGCCACAGGCCATCTGGATGATATTGCTAGATATTTTAGACATCATCTGACATGCTGATGACTGGGCTAGCATTGCCGCCTATCTGTTTTTTTCTTCCAGACTATCCGTAAATCAGACCCATTGTCTGGTAGTCCAGAAAACACTGTACAAACTCTGGTGTTCTGTTTTTAAAAAAAAAAAGAAAAAGAAACGGGCTATTGGAGTTTGTTACAGGAAAGCATAGTACATCAGCTGAAAAAAAGGATCTCAAACAGAAGAATGAGGGTGTTCCTCCTCATCTGACATGACAGCAATGTCACGAAATGGGTAGAAAGTTGGCGGGAAGATGTGTAGTGTTATGGGAGGTGCTAAGGCTGTGACCTTGGTCTGGTTTTCACCAGAACAAAAGGTGAAATCCTAGTCTGAGCTCTTTGATTTGTCCGAGTATGTAGTACTTTGAATACTAAGTGGTATTAGTTTAATGTTCCACTGCACAAAAAGTGTTTATCAAGTTACTGGATGAAGCCTTGCAGAAGATGCTATATGTATTTACCTTCTTGGTGTCTATAACGTCTGATGGCGCTATCAAAGTATGGATGCTCCTATGTTTACATTCTTTGGAGATGATTGTCTACAAGTCCTCCCTGACTCCATCTCAGAGGATTGCCTTCATCATTGTGGAGTTGAACATTTTCCCAGTTTTGATCATCTGTACCTAGGAGGTAATAAAATTGGGAACCTGGATGGCAGTACAGAAAGCTCCAAGTCCGCATGTTTGCCATTTATGTTCAAAGACTGCCTTGATGTTTTTGGCTCGAAGGATGTGGTGTAAGTGTGAGGTCTCACTGACTGCAAAGTCACCACAGACTTGCAGATATCAACTGGAGTCAGAATTCTGCTGGATACTGGTGTGCTGGACAGTCTCCACCAATTATCAGTTTTTTTTCCCCTTTCCTGCATCCAAACCTTTTTCATCTGCTGACAACAAATGCTTCACTTCTGGGGTAAGGAGCTCACCTCAGCTCATCCATGGTATAAGGGAAGTAATTCTAGCTTGAGAGACCGCACATCTTCCATTGGAGCTTTTTCCTGTTGACCTAGCCCCTCCAGATGCTGGAAGGAAGGCTGATTCTGAAGGTTTTTTCCCTGATTTAATTAGTTAGAGAGTCTGAATATGTCCCACCTTGTATGTATACTTTTAGCTGAGGTTTTACTCAAAGCAGGATGCATTAGAATACCAAGACTTTACAGCTGTTTGTAGTCTTTGCCCTTGTGAAGGAAGGGCTGGCATGTGCTAGATGAACCATTTCCAGGTGGATTGCTGACTTTTATCTTCTGTCATCACCTATTGTATAATGCTTCTGTCTATGGCCACCGCAACAGAGGGATGGCTACTTACATTGTTTGCATTTAATTGTCCCCATTACAGACATCTGTGCTGCCTTCCTTCTTTGTCATCAGTTCACACCATTGTCAAGCATTAATGCTTGGACCATAACTGCAGGAGTGTGTCCTTTTTTGCAACCTTAGCAATAAAGGACGTAGCCTTCTGAATTTTACACTTTGGCTGTCTTATGGTTCCTTACATGCTAGTGAATTATACTATTTGTGAGTCATGCCAGTCATAGACCCAAAGTTATCCCCAGTGCTCTAGGTAGATTCTTTCAACAGTAGTTGATCTTTGAGAGGACCGTCTTTGGTTAGTCAGATATATACACCCTTCACCTGTATCTTTCTGTGCCTGGACAACTTTTTCATCCAGCGGCTACTTTTAAAGATCCCTGTAAGCTGAGCAAGTACAGTTTAGATGTCAAATCTTCATTTTTTTTTCTAATAAGTGTGCTCGCTCAATAGTTGGGGGCAGGGTGGGGGGATTGGTGAGTTGTGAGGGGTGTACCCTTTTTATCTTGCAGAGAAAAAAATATGCAGAATTTGAAGTGGAAAGAAGGATAAATACAGCTGTAACTCTGTAGGGAGAGGGTAGGGTCACAGATAATTTGATGTGACAGGAATGTATTTTCATTTCTTACAATGTATGCTTCCTGGTACACACTCATTTTGACACACAAAGTTTTAGAACTGTAGGCTTTTCTGTTTGAGGAGCCTTTTTGGTCTTTTATGTAAATCTTTCTTTTTTCTATTAATTTCCCAAGTTTTTCCTGAATGAAATCAAAGTATTCAGTGTGGTCTATTTTTGCCCATTCATACCTCTGTGGTGTTGGATCCGAGGGGATCTGACCTTGGTGCTGATATCACTCCTCCCCTACCCATAATTCCCTAGACTGCATCTCAAACACTCAGATCTCATTTGCTGCTCACAGGATTTGGACATGCTTAGAGCTCTCGGTTCAAGTAGGATTTTCTGAAAACATCTTTGGGCTCCTCCCTTACCGTGGGAGATTTTCTCTCACATTTCTAATAAATATACTTAGAAATATACTTTTGCTTTACACTTTAGACTTTAGCAAATATACTTTAGAAAAACAATTGTTTAAATATTGCTAGATAGTTGTTTGTGCTATAATAGTTTTTTTTTAGGTTAGCTAGTTTAACCTAGGTTGAGGCCTTTGGCCTGTGTGTAAAAAAAATATATATATATATTTGTGTGGCTAAAATCAATTTAAATTGATAATAGAATTAGTGTCTGTTAAATATTTCAAGATGTAGTCGACTGGATTTAAAAAGTGCTCGGAGTGTTTAGAATTTATATTAAAATTAGGGTCTATATTAGAACATTGAACTTTCAAAATTTCGAGTGTTGTAATATCGAACCCCCCTATTAATCGAAAATTTAAAACATCGAATCTACAGAACAGCAAATTTTTTCCTAGGGAAAAAAATCGCTATTCCAAAACACATAAACACAACATAAGCACATCAAACAAACAGCAATCCACACACATACACCTAAACTCTTACACCTAACCCTACGCTAAACTGTAAATACACCACTAACTATCCACTTACCTTAACCCAAACCATAACCCTAAGGTCCGTCACTATCGCAGTCACCTCACCCGCGCCCTAACCCTAACCCACCTACCCCGCCCTAACCCTCACGTCCACACAATCGCACTCACCTAACCCGCCCTAACCCTCACATCCACACAATCGCACACTTACCTGAACCCGACCCGTAACTTTCCACCAGAGTGCTAAAAATATCGAAGGAACAGAAATGGACAACCAAATTCTTTCCCTAGGAAAAAAATCAGTTTTCTGTTTCTTCGATATTTTCAGCGTTTGCTGAAAACGGGTCGATATTAGAACACTAGAAATTTTGAAAGTTCGGTGTTCTAATTTAGTCCCTAAAATTAGTATCTGTTAGCTTAGTTTCAAAGTTATTTCAAGATGTTGGAGTCAGTGGGATTTAAAAAGTGCTCGGAGTGTGGACAGCAAAATACAATCTCAGGACCGACACTACAAAGTGTCTATTGTCTCTGTGCCACGCACCTTGACATCTACTACCAGTCCTGCATAGCATTCAGTGCAAGGTCCCTCCGGACTAGAAGGGACAAACTAGTCTTAAAGAGGCTCCTTCCTGCTCAGACAGGGGCGTCTCCTTCACCTGTTTCACCTTCTAGACAAAGAGAATTCCAAAACTAAGTGTCAGGAAGATGATAGAGATTTCAAAGAGAAGAGGGGAAAAAAGAACACAGCAAATCTCCATCTAAGTCTTCAAAGAAAAGATCTCTTGAGCTGACAACTTATATCTGCCCTGACCCCAAGATACCTAGAAAATCAGAGCTGACACCTCCTTGTGCTTTGTATCCTTCACCTTGAGTTACTCACCAGGACTGATGAGTTCTAGACTCCAGTCTCCCATACTTCGAGAGAGGGTATTCTCATCCTTCACCAGTGGCATCATCCACTTGTTCATCAAGAAACCTGACAAAACCCAACGTCAACAGGATGATGAGGAAATTTCTAAGAACACAGATACAGCTTGGGGTTTTACTAGCACCGTCCCGTGGGAAGGTACTGAGTGTTGGCCAGTTTTACCCTTCCTTTACAAGAATCCGTACTGACCTGACCTTTGCATTCGGTTGTAATGGAGCCGATTGGAACTGTAGCACCTGTGCCATCATCATAACTTCTTATGTTTTACTCTGACTGTTTCCCCAATTTCTGTCAACTCCAGTGCCATTGGATTGAGATGAGACTTGGAGCCGAGTTCCAAAGGGGCGAGTCAGTGCTGAGGTTCTCAGAACTGTTGCTTCCTCTTGTGGCATTGGATCTGGATATTTCGGATCAAAGGTTGGCTTCAGGGCTGGGGCTCATCAGTGCCAAGGTTCCCTTTCTTCTTCAGAATGAAGGGAATCATTGCTTCTATAGCAGCCCAGCCTTTGAAAGGGCTTTGGTGAATACAGAGGACAAGGTAGCTTTAACCTCTTTGGTTCCATCCAAAACCTATGTGCACTCTGTTTCTTTACCTCTTCATCCTGCCATACAGGGACAGCTGGCACCAAAGGCTTCTGAGGAAGTCTGCTTCTTTAGCTCTCCGTCCGATTCTGATCCTTCTACTTCTTCCCCAGAAGGTGTTCCCAAAATGGATGTGCAATTGGAAGCAGATACTCTCGTCTCCACAGTCTTTCACTGAAGATACTGACCTAGAGGAAGTAGAGGGTTCCCCTCACTCACTCTCTGAAGATGTCTCATTCTGTGACATTCTAGAATCGCTGAAACAGAGATGGGGATTTGATGTTTCAAGACCCTTCCCATGATGAATCTTGGAGGCCTTTGGTTCTAGACCAACATCATCCTAGGCAGTGCCTCCTGTTGATCCTCTTGTGGCTCATTGGGCATGGAATGACCATTATGTGGTGGACCCAAACCAGAAAAAAAAAATGACCACATATCAGCACTTTCAGAAAGGAACCACTAGAGCAAGGGCCCACCAGCAGATGCTATGGTGGTGGTAACAGTCACAAAGAAAGAGCTATCAAAAGAAAGCTCATTTGTTCATCCCCCAAATAGAGAATCTAAGTGATGGACAGATTTGGGAAGCAAGCTTATGCGTCACTGACATTTGCCCTTTGATTAATGAACTACCTAGCCCATTTAACAAGGTTACAGAGAGACTTGACTAAAGAGATCGCCAAGTCACTGTTGGGGTGTTGCCTGTGGATATTCAGAAAACAATGGGCTCCCAGCTTTTCACCCTTCAGTCCTCCTCTAATATGGCTATTTTCCTCTCCAATGCAGCAGGCTGTATGGCCAGAGCAGCAGGCACTAGCATAGCCATGTGTTGTCACACCTGTATGCAACTTTGTGACTTTGCAGAAGGCAATAAGTCATCATTTATCAATACCCCATATGATGGATCAACCTTGTATGAACCTAAAATCAAGGATGTGCTTACTAGGAGCCAACAAGTTGGTAAGACTCTCTCTAGTAGGAGAACCCTTTTTTACCCCTCAAAGAACTTTCTCTTGGAACCAGAGATCTGGGAAGAAAATGTGGTTACGCAAATTACAGGGTTCTTTACATGACTCCCAAAGTGACAGACCTCCCTGTGGCAGAAGGGGAGGAAGTTTTAATGGACGATGCTCAAGAGGGAGAGACAGACCACAGAATCAAGGCCTTTGCAGCTCATTTTCTTAGACAGCCTTTCAGCGCTCCTGAATGGTTACAGTCTATCTTTGCACCCTCAAGACTGACAAATGATAATGTCAGATTTATGGATGCTAAGAATAATATCCAGAGGTTATTCATTTCCCTTTTCCTTCCCACCACAGATAAAGACGAAAGTCCCCCGATGTTCCACCCAGTCAGTGGGATTCTGCAGCAATAGAAATCTCAAAGCTGCTAGAAAACATAGTAATCCAACCCCCCCCCCCCCCAACCAGTTACAGTCAGGAGTCTACTTATTTTGCCTGTTCTGAGGGACAATTAGATGTGCTTTGTCGATCTCCTGGATGCTTACTCTCGCATCAAAATAGCGAAGCACTCCAGGAAATTTCTTTGCTTCCGGCTGGGTATGCTGCTCATTAGCAGTTCAGAGTACTTATCTTTGGTCTCAGCACAGCCCCCAGAGTGTTAACCAAGATCATGGAAGCAGTAGCTGCGCAGCTGTGCCTAAGGAGGATCCTAGTTTCCCATACCTCGACAAGTGGCTTCTCACAGGCTCCACCAAGAATCTACTACTCATACACTTGGGACCAAGTACTCCAGCTTCTTCTGAATCTAGGAATTTCTGTAAAGCTACCAAAATGCCAGCTGACTCTAACTGAAAGTATAAAATTCATAGGATGCCATGTGGACACCAGACATCAGATAGTCAGCCTTCCCCAGTACAGAGTTCTGAAATTGCGACTTACAGCTCTCCAAGTGCTACATCACCCAACACCACCAGTGAGATTAGTACTGCATCTCTTAGGTCTCATGGAGCCTACAATTCTAAGGATCCTCTTGGCCAGATTTTACAAGAGGTACTGCAATGGACCTTAGCAGTACAGTGGTCTCAATCCATTCATCCTCTACATTCAAAAATTTGAATTACACAAGTCTGCAAGAAACACTTTGCTTGGTGAATAACATCTCCTTCTGTGACCAAGGGCCTTACTTTCCAGAGGTATTAGACAATTGAAGCAGTGATTATGAACTCTTCTGGAGGCGCATTTTGAAGGGAGAATGGCCCAAGGTGCATGCCCATCATTTGAGGCCGACCTTCACATCAATGTCTTGGAGCTGAGAGCTGTCCTCCTAGTGTTGCAGGCATTTCGGAATCTCCTCCCAAAGGGTGTGATCTCCATATGGAGAGCTAACATGAATAGTATGGTATTTCAAGAGAGAGAAACCCAATCTCATCCTCTGTATCGTGAGCCCGTGAGGGTTTAGCAGTGGGTGGTGTCTTCACAATGTTTTCTAATAGCATCCCATATCCTGGGGTACTCCAGTATACTAGCAGACAAACTGAGCAGAACAGTTTTAATGCCTCATGAGTGGTACCTCAATCCCACAGTGACAAACAATTTTCAGTTGCTGGGGCCAACCTTGCTATGACCTCTTTGTTGCCTGTCTGAACAATAAATCTGGCTGGTACTTTGCCCTGATCTCCCCAGAGTGAGAGTCACTGAGTTATGCTGTAGTCCACAAAAGGTCTCTGGGTCTCCTGTACACCTTTCTTCCTTTACGACTGATGAACAAATTCATACAGAAAGTAAGATAGTGCAAGACCAGGGTAACCATCATTGCACCTTTTTGGCCCTGAGAGACATGGTTTCATTACCTATGGCCTCTTGTAGTACATCCCCCATGGATTTTGGATCAATGTCTAGATCTGCTAACTTACCCATCCAGATTGCCTCCTCCAGATCAAAAGTCCATGAAGTTAACTGCATGGTTCTTCCAGTTTTAACCATACCCAGACATGCCAGGCTCCCCCAGCAGTAGTTAATGTTCTTTCTGCCTCATAGAAACCATCAACTAGGAACATTTACAGCACTAGATCGAAGATCCTTCCATACCTGAATTTCTGTCTGACCTCTCTGAAAAGACTCCAGCTTTGCAACTATTAGGGTACAGTTGGCTGCAATATCCAATTTCCACATTGGATGTAATAACATTTCAATAGCATCCCTAAAAATCTCAAACGCCTTCCACAAAGGTACATTTATGCTAAGATCTCCCATTAGAGACCCAACTCCCCCATGGGGCAATACCTTTAAATCATCTGCTTCTACTGCAGACAAAATTTCACATGTGGAAAACTATTTTCCTGGTTGCGATACTTCAGTTAGACGAATTTCAAAACTACAGCTTCTTTCTTCTGAAAACCCTTTTTTGATTTTTCACAAGGATAAAGTTTCCCCCATAGCACATCCTTCATCCTGAAGGTGGCATCTGAGGCAAATTTAAAATCATTCTATACATCTTCCTGTGTTATTTCCAAGTACTTAGGTTCATAGATTAGTACTAGGCTACCTGCCCTTGTGAGCCATTTTAAGCCTAGTCAATTATCCCTTGTGAGAGTCAACCCCTGCACCTTGTGTTTGTAAGGCAAACACCTTAACCTTCCATACTTCACATATTAGATGTTTATAGATGATTCAGATTCTATATCCACAGGACAAAAGAAAAGAAAGGATGACAAGTTGTTCATTTCCTTTGCCAAACCAAAGCTGGAAAGTCAGTTTCTATAGTAACTTTATCCATGGCTTTTTGTTTGTATTTCATTTGTGTATCATAAGAAGAATTTGCCCCTACCACATAAACCCAAACCACATTCAACCAGAGCAGTCTATACTACGACAGCCTTCAACAGAAGATTATCCATTGATGATCTCTGTGCTGCGGCCACTTGGTCAACAGTACATCCTGTGTGTTTCACTATAAGATGGACATTCAGTCCAGATCATGCTCTTCTTTTTGCTCCACCATACTCAGGAATGTCCTCCTTTGACATCACCCAGCTTGACAGCTTGGGATTGTGTTCCTTAGGTTTGAACGGATGAAAGGAGACAACATTGAATACGAAAGGTATTTACTTACCATGACATTAGATCCATGTTTGATTTTTGTCCACTTTAAGCTTTCACCCTTCCTTCCTCCTTCCAAGTTGTCACCCGTGGGTTCTAGATGATTGAGTAGATGTTGCTTCCCCTCTAGCAGAGTCACATTAGATTAATTAGTTTTCATAAAACAGTTAACATCACCAAGGTTATAACCATTATCTTGGAATGCTTTTTTTCTAGGTAGTTTCTTAATATATTTTCAGACTAGTTGGGGCAAACTCCATCGGAGGGTTTGAGGTACAACCTAGGGAATTATGGATAGGGGAGGAGTCAGAGTTCTGGTTCCACGAAGATTCAAAATCAGCCCTGAGGTCGGATCCTGTCAGATGAAACAATCCATAGGTTTGAAGTGGATGAAAAACAGACAACATGGATCTAATGTTATGGTAATTACATAACTTTTTTTTCCCTTAAACCATGGTAATAATCTGGCACAGTTAATAGACTGGGAAGCCCTGCTTAATACTTTGCATACAAGGTGAGCTTCAAAACATTATAATTTCACTGCTGTGTTATCTCAGTTCAAGCCATTTTTGTCTAATGTCACCTATGGCAAGGTTAACAGGCTGTGATAACCAAGCAGACTCTGTCTGACAGTCTTGCTATGTAATTTTATGTTACCAGAAAAAAGGACTTATTGCTTCATATGCCAGATAGCCCCTATTCTGTCATCATCACAGCAATATTTGCTTATTGTTTCTGAAAGGTTTCAGTACAGTAGCTCTGCACTGTTGCTGCCTTTTCAAAACATTGCAGTTCTCCTTAGCATTATTGCCTATTTATACATTCCAGGTTTGACACTGTCTTTGGCAGTACATTTCTACTTAGAGTGCTGTAGTAAAACAGTGCATTTGCTAGCTTAAGTGCTCTGGGAATCTTTCAAAGGAAATGGAAGGGTCTTTAAAAGGTAGGTTGTTACATTGTTACATAGGAGCCTACCTTAGGTTCCAGATCCTTGTGCTTACCTGTGTTAGCAGGTCTGTATGCCTGCCCTTCCTCCCCATAGACGTTTTATGGACAGTGGGGATTCAAGCTTATTTCATTCTTCCATGTAATGCCATGGTATTGTCTGTGAGAAAGAAGGTTGGGAGAATGAATTATTAGCCCCCAGAATAGAGCTCTACTAATGTTGAAAATTAAATGGCATAAGAAGATGGACCCATCAAGTTGTTATTGAAGACTGGTTGCCAGATCACCATTTGGCGGAAAGAGATTTGCAAAAAGTAAGAGCCTGCTGGTAAGTTAGAGTTGATGATATGTTATCATGTGTTACTGTGCATATAGCCCATTTTGTAATGTGGCCTCTTTTACAGCCTTCATTAGATCATTGAAATTTCTAGGCTGTTGGTGGAGGAAAGAATTGTAAGAACACATTTCTTTAATTCGAGCTCTTCCTGCTAGAGAGATGTTCAGAAGGCATTAGAACTTGAGATGCTGTGGAAGATCTAGAGTTACGATATACATTAATAATCTTTCTTTTTATTTGGAGTTTCTCTCTAGGAAGATATTTCATAGTGACAGTTACTTTATTCCACAGCATTTCTAATATCTTATCAGCTTATTTTTTAGCCCCCCCCCCACAGGATTTAGCTTGATGGCTCATCAGCCTGCACTCAGTTGGCTCATTCGTCACACAGTAGAGGGAACTAAGCATCCCCAGGCTAGATGAGTTCCTTATAGCTCATTCAGTCTTGCCTGGGGTTAACAATCTGCTCATCCACTCTGTGACAAAAGTCAGATGCTTGGGAATGGGCTATTTTGATGGTCCTGCAGGTGGCCTACCATTTGTCCTGGTGGAGTACTTCTCCTACCCTTTGGTGGCTTTAAGCTTCGCTATATGCTGCCATTCGAAGGGAAGCATGACTTTCCATGCCAAATTCCCCTCAGCGTACTCTGTGACTATATTTGGCAGCACAGGAGCACTAGACTTTAATTCCATGGGTTGCAACAAGGTGTCATCCATGTGGTGAACCAGAACTGTCTCTCTCTATCTAGGATGGACAAGCTAGCGTATTTGACTATGACTAAGTAACTTATGTACAAACTAACTGCTGTGTTCATACATGTTTACACACTGGCTGCATCTTCAAAATGGCACTAGGGATTGCACTTGTCTGGAATTTATTTGTGCACGCACAGCCTCGCATGCTTCTTAAAGACATAGAGTACACATGCTGTACTCTGAACTACACATCCGGATAAGGTTTCCATGTAAACTGCTTTTGACCTTAAATTTCTCTTCCTGACAGATGCAGTGGTTTACGTTGCGCTGAATATACTTGCTGTTACTTTATTTTATTCATTTATTAACTAGGTAAACCCACCAGCCAGAAGTGTCCCTTTTTAAGGACGGCCAAGGAGCACTGTCTAGTCAAGTGACTTGCTCATATCCACACAGTAGATAAATTGAGGTGGATGGAATCAAACCCTGTGCCTTGGATTCAGAGCTGGATCCCAGCACTAGGTGACCAAGGCAGTTGCTTAGGGTCCACTGGCTGGGGAGCTGCCACAACAATTAGTCAAAATTACATTACTTCTTTAAGGATATATTCTGTGTCCTTCCATGCATTGTACTACATAATTCTTTAAGGATGCATTCTGCATCCGTGCTTGAGTGCATCTTTGGTATTATCTACACACACAGATTGAAACATTAAACGTCCTGCTACTTTCTCGTGGGATTTGGAACTGTTAACCTACTGCTGTTTGACCATAAAAATTGGCTGTCATGAGAGATAGGAGTGGGATTTGGAACTGATACCCTTCAAGAGACGAATGTTCCTTCCTCCAGTTGGGCTGGGGTGCGTGGTTGTGTGTGTGAAATGCCCAAGATAAGGGATGGCAGTGTAGTTGATTAACTTGCTCAGGCTGAAACCTTGGTTACAAGAGGCAGTAGTCTGAAGCCTCTGCACCAGCTACCAAACTGCAGTTAGTCATCAGAATTGTATTTTCAAAGAATGTGAGTTTCAGTGCATTTTCAAGGAATTGTGAGCTTTAAGGAATAAGAAGTTTACTGTTGCTCATACTAAGTCTGTTTTCGATGTGCAACTGTTTTGTTTAGCAAATGGCCGTCAATGTTTGGCCTGTAGAATTTGAAAGCAGTTTGTAGCACAGCAGATAGCATACTTGCCTTTGGTGCCACATGCTGTGGGTTCTATTCTCACATCATGTAAATGCATTGCTGATAATGCTCACTTTAAGTGGGGATGGTAGTGCTGCATCCCTGAGTGTGTTCTCTCTTGAATGAGATGCTTAGTAGCTGTGAACCTTTTGTCAGTTTGCCAGCCATTTCATATTGCAATATTACCAGCTTAGCATTTTTCTCAGTGTAACATGGTAGTTTGTTCTTCAAGGGCAGTAGACACTGAATTTGTTGATAAAACACTGAAATGTCAAGTTATTTGCCAGTAGCAACTTCATTAGTTGCATCTCTATCTAATGTGTAGATATCCAGATGGCTTTTATTTCTGCAGAGATTGTGCATATTAACTGATGATGGTGGATTGTAATTACAGAAGTTTGAGTGGCCTTTTATGGTTGAAATTTTCTGAAAAGTGTAGTCTGTCATTATTGGTTCATACATTTTGTTTCACTGCTTAATGGAAAAATGTTCATAATTACAAATTTAAAACACTAACACATGGTGCTGTATTATACAAGGACTATAATTTAGTAAGTCAGGAAGGTTAATCAGAGAATACACGTATGTTTGTATGGTTCTAAAAATGTGTGCAAGGGGCTCATGATTTGAAAACAGCCCAAAGGTAAATTTAATCCACCACTGGCCGGGTGCATTTTCTTTGAATGTGGCTTTCTATGCAGTTTCAATGACTGCAAGTTTCAAGGGCAGAGAAGTTTACTATTCATGCTAAATCAGTTTTCATTGTGAGACTGTGTTTTGTTTAACAAATGGATATCAGTGTTTGAGCTATAAAATGTGAAATAAAAATTTTAAATTAAATCCAAATTTGTACTCATTACAGAAGTAAAGAAAAAATAGTATGCATACTGACAGGTTCGAACAGTATTAATGGTAAGTGGGGAGAAATAGCAAAGTAATAGAACACTGGAATGGGGGGGCCTGATTTATTACCCTGCCTAGGGCCCTATTTGACCATAATGTGGTTCTGCTTGGGAAACAGGAAGTAGGTAGTTAACAACTCAGAGCCCTTATGCTAATTAACAGAGAAATAGTTTTGCATTGTGTTGTTCATATTACATCTCTGAGACACGCAAAACAGTTATTTGTCTCCATTGCTCAGAGAATTTTTGAAAATGCACATCATCTTGGCTGTCTTAATGCACAAGTTGCTGGTGCTGGAAGTGACTGAAATCTATGCTTGCCAGTTCAAGCCTCACTCCTTTGAGGATGAAGGAATGACAGGATCAGTGACATGCCTTAGTGTTTTTTGTTTCCAGGACATTGGTGCTGTGTCTACTTAGGGCAGAAATCATGTTTACTAAACAGCCTGACCATGTGCCCCACCATTGCTAGATGTCAGAGAACTGCTGTGTGTGTGTAGGTTCAGTGTGTTGTCAGTGATCATTTCCATCGTCATTATCAAAGCTAAGTAGATTGCTGCCCTTGACCAAAACTGTTGCAGAAAGTGTCACTCAGCCACTCAAGCAGAACCCTAAGTAGGATTCTGTCTGGGTGGTTGAGGGATACTTTTCCATAGCCACATATGCAGAGGACAGGATGCAGGTTAGTGTGGCTGTTACTTATGTGTGCTGAAAGGTGAAGAGATTTGAGGTAACCTAATATTCCTACCCTTGCAACGTGCAAGTACTCCTTGTGAGGTACAGCTGAGTGGAATATTGAGGAGTGTATAGAGAAGGGCAGCCCTGATAAGTGGTGAATGTCTTATTTCGAATATATATAGCCCAGAGGAGTGTGTAGCAGTGACCAGCGGGGTCTGCCTGCCACTGTCTTCTTGTACAGGGTGAGTCTGTCCCTCTGAATTGACAGTCACCACCAGCACACACTTCACCTCGTCATGAATTGCACAGTGTTTCTGTACATATGCAATACCCACAGTAATGTGAAGCAGTGTACATGTATGTACCATTGCAGTGTTCACTGATGTTGGGGTGGTGTTCTTGTTGCAATGGCAGTAGCTGGCTGTGGATCCCCTTCATTGTCAGATGTCAGTGACTTGCTGCATGTAGGTTCAGTATGCTGCCTCTGCCCCCAACACATCCATTTCCTGTTACTATCATAGTTCTGTGGGTTAAGCAAAAGTATCCCTCAGTCATCCAGGCAGAATGCATTCAGGCCAGGACAAGGATTGGCATTTGCAGTCTTTTTAGACCATGCACTATTCTTTCCTAGCTTACTGTTCAGGACTCTAAGAAAAACTTACTATTAGAGATTGCTGTATAGGAAACAGCATGTATTACGTCTGTGTTCCATAACACTAGATCTTTGAAGACTTGTCAGCCAGGAGGCACATACCTCACCATCCTTACCCTTGAGGACTTCTAAGAAATGGTGTATGCACATGCGTTAGCAAATTCTTTAGTAGTTTTGTTTCTGGGGTATATAAAAAAATGAACCAGTAAAAATGTATCCAAGTGTTCCTGTGGGCCTTCGTTTGTCAAGTATGTCAGCGGGGTCTTACTAAGAATGCATGCCTTTTGTTGTGAATGTTGTAATGAAGTAAGGGCATGGATAAGATTCATGTTAAGTACTTTTTATGTTTTATATCAGCATATGATAACATTCAGGTTTTATATGGTAAGTATGTGTGTGTGTGTCTCTGTGTGTCTATACATGTATATGGGTCTACCTCGATCCACCAGAATTACATTTCTCCAAAACGTAATTTCAAAACTCTATTTTTTCCGAAAGTGTATTTATCTGAAATTGCACTTTCATGAAAAAGCAAGTAAACGAAAAAAAAAAAAAACACTTATGCAGGGGGGCAAGCCCCCCCCCTGTGCCCCCGCTACTTATATATTTTGTCTCCGAGATTGCACTACAGTGGGGATAAGGGAATATTCCCTTATCCCCACTGGGCCGCTATCTACAATAACAACCTTGGTTGCTTTTTGTTGACTCGGTTTTTCACGAAAGTGCATTTTCGGATAAATGTACCTTAGAAAAAAATGGGGTTGTGAAATTACATTTCAGAGAAACGTAATTGAGGTAGACCCATATATATATATATATATATATATATATATATATATATATATATATATATATATATATACACACACACACGTATATAGAAATATATTTATATATATATATATATATATATATATATATACATACATATATATATACACACGTGTATATACATACATATATATATACACACGTGTATATACATACATATATATATATATATAAAAAACATACATGCACAGGTAGTATAAAATGTGTGTATGTGTGTATGTATATATATATATATATATATATATATATATATATATATATTTATATATATATATACGCACACACAGTAATAAGCAGCACTTTCTAGAAAGAGAAATTATATTTGCTGAGATGTTTTAGCCTGTGACCAAATGTGAAACATATTCCAACTGCTTTTTTCTTTCTAGGTGGAGGCATTGCAAGGTTACCATGTGATCGATGTTGCCTGTGGCAGTGGTGATGCTCAGACCCTTTGTCTAAGTGATGATGATACTGTATGGTCCTGGGGTGATGGAGATTATGGAAAGCTCGGTAGAGGAGGTAGTGATGGCTGCAAGGTTCCAATGAAGGTACAAGGAGTTTTGCTTTATGATTTATGGATCACTTTGTCTTCACCTGCAGTTCATGTCATTATTTTATTTGTTTAGTAAGAAATGTTTCTCAGATATTACTTTTAACTAAAATGCACACTGGGTTTTGTGTGTAGTTATGTTTAGATTTGGTTTATCTTTCACTAGTAAGACCCGCTAGGTAGTGGGTTGGGTTTTCTGGTGCATGGTCCAGATGTAAAACAGAAAATAAGGCTTTGTAGTATGACCATTGTTCCGTTGAATAGAGGACTGGTGGTAAAGGCTTATGGTATATTGTATTAATCTGCTGACTGTGAGAAGCTAACTGAGTAGGTGCAGAGCAGTCCCCAGAAACAAACCCACATGGTGGAACCAGAATTTCAACAAGCTTTATAATAAAAGGAAAATAATTTTGACTAAAAGTAAAAAGAGTAATTCCCAGAATTTTAATGGCTTTATCACTGAAATAAACAACTCAGGAGCTTAATAATACATAAAAGTTTTTAATGTAGTAGTAGTAGTAAATGTTCTTCAGTGAAGTGATTTTTTATATTTTAATCATATTTTTCTACTGTAGGGTTCCTTATTTAGCCTAAAATTTTAAATGTTATTGCAGTGTTAACCATTCCATTTGGTTGGTCACCCAGTACTGTTTTTTTTTCCCTTTTTTTGTCTACCCAAGCCAAGGACAATCACAAGACATTTTTAGTTACATTTGTAATTTCAAAAGCACAACAAAGCAATGCACTGAGCTAATTTTATTGGTGTTACCTAGCCTGTGGCTGAAGATACAGTGGACCTACTGACTGTCGCACAAGATGAAGTCCTAAAAGTGCTATCAAAAGATAAAAATACGGTATTGAAACTATCTCTGGATGCATCTTAAATTGTATGAAGTACGATTTAACCCCAAGCCTAACACTGTTCAGTCTCAGCCTCCATACAGGTTTTGTGCCAAGAGAGTTTAGAACCACTACAGTCATTCCTCTGCATAACCGAGAGCTTTCCACAACCCCATAAGTCTAACCAGCTTCATGTGCAGAGCCATGGAAAGACTTAACATGCAACTAATTAATCAGGACATAGGGAACCTCCAACCACTGAAACCAACTCAGTTTGAATTCTTCAAGGTAACGTCATGCTTACTCAGCCTTCTAGATTTTTTGAAAAGGTCACCAAAGCAATGGAAGAATGCAGAATCGCACATACTGCATACCTTGATCTCGCAACAGCCTTTCATACAATTCTTCACTCAGGCATACTAGAAGAGCTAAATAAACTGGGAATAAACCCCTGTGTCAACTGGTGGAGTGCCATCTGGCTGAGAGATAGGATGCAGATAATCAAAACAGGAGAAGTCACCTTCACAATGTGACCATTCACAGCTGGAGTCCCCCAGGGTTCTGTGCTGGAACCTCTCATGTTTGGCATCTACTTTTCTGAAGTGAAAACCAATACCAAAAGGCTCTGGCTGAGTAAGTTTGCAGATGACTGCAAGGTAGGAGCAGTCATTCAGTGTCCAAATAACTTGGGAGGGTGTGTCCCAAATAAATAAATGGTGCCAAAATCAAGTACTGAAACTAATTGCCAAAAAGTATGTATTATATCATTTGGGAAGATATCTAACCCAGGGAGCTACCCCATTGACAGTACACCCCTAAGAGTTAACCCAGCTGTTCAGGATTTGGGAACATATGGGGACAGTGACATAACTACCCTGATATTCATTAATTCATTGTAATATTGGAGGGTGCTTGGTTTCATAGCCAAATACTAAAGAACATACATCCAGACGGTTTGTAATGCATAGCACCTTAGGAAGATACCCTGATACTCATTATAATAATTGTCTTTCAGCTTTTCCTGGTTAGGGGTCGCCACAGCGGAGCTCCGGTCCACTAATGATTGGAAGTGGATTTTTTTACGGTGCTGAGTTGTGCCAGCCCGAAGCCCAACCTTCAAAGAAGGCACACCCATTCACGCTCACACCTACCTGCATGTCTTTAACATCACTCGACCACGGGGAGGACATGCAGACTCCACACAGAAGGCGTTCCAGATGAAAATCGAATGGGAGAACCTCTTGCTGTGAGGCAACAACGCTAACCGCTGCACCACCGCAGCTCTACCATGATACTCATTAAAGAATTCAAATTATTTTAATTTTAAGTTAAATCATAACACATCAATGAGGTCTTTCGGTGCTTAGTAGGATATATGGAATTACTGTTCTTCAGAATGTGGCTTTGTAACAAGTGACTTTTGGATTTGTCTCTTTGCTTATAGTAAACTGCTCTTTTTTCCTTCTGTTTTATTTTGCTTGAACAAGGCTTGTAGTTTATTTTGATTGTCATGTTAGCATACTGATTTAATTGTACTGATTATCAATGCAGTCATTTCTGTCTTAAAAAAAAGCTTTAAATAGTTCACCCCCCCTAACCTGGTACTACAAACCTTTGGTCAGCTTGCCTGCCAATACAGGGATGGGACCTTCACCGACATCTATGAGACATTGGTTTAACTAGTGCTTTCAGTCCCAGTAGGCTGACCTTGGTGGCATGATGAAGGTGGTTAAAAGCTAGGTCTGCAATCCCAGGTGGACAGATGCTGTATTTCAGTGCATGATTGTCTCAGAAGTAGCAGTACAGGCACTAGCCCCAGCTGGATGGTATTCACTGTAGAAAGGAGGCAGCATGTATGAGATTTGATTAACTTTAGAAAGAAATGCACTTGGGTCGTAGTTTACCTTTTGGTGCAACTGAGTCTGTTAGATAATCCAGCAGACAGTTTTCTTGCACTTAACATATTGGCAATGAGGTTCTTGCTGACTGTTTTACTAATTTGTAATACTGATGATCACCTTTTTTGTTGAGCGAGCTACAACTCCCCATGCATTCCCATTGTCTAGGCTTTGTCCCCTTACAACTCATCTTTAAATGGGTAATCCCAGTATTGTCTACTGCCTGTACTTTGTCAGTTTCAATGTAATAGTTTAATCAGTTTAATGTATTGTCAAGTAGTGCACTGTGTGCTTTATTTTCTCATCACTGTGGGCAGTTTTGGTAATTTATTTTATTTTGAACTATCATTGGGTGTTACTGGTTGTTCAGGACTGTGTTTGGGGTATTCTGTGGGTTGTGGTAGCTATATTTATACAGTGCTGCACTGGGCAGCTGCAGTTTGTTTCTGCTGTTAGACAACACTGCCAGTGAGGTAGTGTCCCCTTGCCTGCATTGCTGTGAGTTATTAGTTACACTTGCAAAGGTGTGAGGGTACAAGTGGAGGTAAACCTCTGCAGAAAACTTTGTATCTGATGTATGTTTTCATCTGATTCAACCTTTGGGCCATCGGATTTGCAGTGGTGCCTTTCAGAAGCTTTGGATTCAGGGCTGTGACTCCACCCCTACTCACAATTCTCTCTGTTCCCCCAAACTATCTCAAATCTTGTTTACCACTTGGTCCAGAAAGACATGGTCTTTGAGGTCTAACTCTATCTTTATCTTTCACCCCCCCCCCCGATATTTAATTAAAAAAAAGTTTTTGTTTTTTTATGTCGTAATAGTAGTAGTTGTTTTTCAGTGAAATGATTCTTTATATTTTTCTTATGTTTTTACTGTTGCATTGTTCCTTACTTCGCCTAAAACTTTAAAGGTTTTTCTGGTGTTAATCATTCCATTTGGTTGGTCAACTAGTGCTGTGCTTTTTTCTGTTTTGTCTTACCGGTATGTCAGACAAGTTTGCCAGTTTCAGGCATTGTTTGGCCTGCAGACACAGGGCCCTCACTTTTTGAGTGTGTATTTCCTGGGGTAGCACGCCTAGACGCTGATTGTGAGGTTTGTGCCTCTTTTGGAGCTAGAGCACTTCAGGGAAGGAGAGAGCAGCTAGTTCTGAAGGGCTTGTTTCCTGCCCAGTTGGGGCCTTTAGCACAGTCCTCTACCTCACAATCGTCTCCTCCGGCTAAAAGGATAGAGAAAGCAAAGCCCTCTAATGATGAGGAAAAAGAGAGGGATAAACCAAGAGAAAGAGGAAACAGATAAGATCCAAAAAGTGGCCTCCAGATCCAACAGAAAATTTGGGTTCATTGCCAGAAATGCCAAAGTGTTCAGATCCAGAAACCATCCAAATCTGTTTTCCAACATCATCTCTCTGTTTTTCAATGGAGCCTATCTGTCCTAGGCTCCATGAGGAGCTTTACAAAAGCAGCAATTGCCAGGATGATGCAGAGTCTTCTTCACACACAAATTCAACTGGGGGTCCTCCTAGCACCATCCTTCTCAGGCATCCTAGGTACAGATCCATCAGCCCTGCCACTAGTTTTTCTTATTCTAGCCTGTTGTTTGGATCCAAAGCTCATGGATCTGATCCTTCACAGAACACCTACATTGTAGCCGACAGTTCTTTCCACTTCAACGCCAACAGTATCCCTTACTCTCTGTTCTCCAATTTTGTTGTATTGCGATGAGTCTAGGAGCCAGTGCCTCAGGGGCTGAGGCTTAAGGTCCGGGGTCCATGCTCCCCCTTGGTGCCTCAGCCCCTTGGTGGATTAGCTCCATTGTCAGCCTTAGAGCCAGGGCTTCTGTGTGCCGAAGATGTCCATTCTGGCCCCCTTTTTGGATTGTAGGAGTGCTTCAGCTTCTGTTGTGTCCTTGGCATTCAAGGCATTTGTAATGATTCTTGTTAGACTGAAAGAAGAGGTGTGTCTGCAGTGCTTGGCTCCATCCTGACATCCTTTGGATACTGCATCCCGAGCCTTGCATTCTGAGCAACTGGGGCAGTTAGCCTCATTCAGCCTTGGGGTGCTCACCATGCGAGTTCCTGGTCTGATTCCATCTCTTCCCCAGCAACCCTTATCAGGCAGGGTCATAGGAAACAGTATTGTGAATGAAGACACTAAAACTCCTCTCTGGAGTCCGTCACAAAAGACACAGATTTTGATGAGGATGAAGAGACCCGATGACCCCCTATGGAAGATGTCACCTTCAGTAATATTCTTGAATTAATGAAGCAGCAGGGGAGGTTGGTCCACCTCCATGCCTTCTCCTGAGGAATCTGTGTTCTTTGAGGCTTTTGTGGCTGGCTCTTCTATGGCCGAGTAGTACAGCAGGAGTGAGAGGATCCTGATGTGGTGGTACCAGTACCGTGAAAACTGGACAATATTTTGGTTGTCCCTAAGCGCAAGACGCACTGAAGCAAGGATCTCCAGTTGATGTCATGGTTGGTGTGGCAGCTATAAAAAATAAACTCTGTGGAGTGTACATTTATCCATCCCCCTAACAGGAAGCTCAAGGCATTGGGCAGATTTAGGAAATGGATGTATGCTTCAGAAACCTTTGCACTTAGAATGCTAAACTACATTGCACATATGGCAAGATTTCAGCTGGACTTAGCAAAAGAACTGACCAAGTCCCTCTTGAGTGACTTGGTTGTGGACATCTAGTCGTCAGTGGAGTCTCAGTTGTCTACGCTTCAGTTAATGTCCACTGTGTCTGCTTTCTAACACAGCCAGTGATATAGCCAGAGCAGCAGACACCAGCATCACCATCTGCCAGCATGCCTGGATGTGCTTATGGACTTTGCAAAAAGCTTCATTAATGCCCCCTTTGACAGTTCAACTCTGTTTGGACCGAAGGTAAAGTAAATGCTCACAAGGATTGAACAGGAAGGGAAGACCCTGTCTGCCACGGGAATCCATTTTTCCACCCCTCAAAGGACCTTTTCTTAGGAAATGAAGAGAGAAGTGGGAAAATATGAGGTTTCAGATATCTCAGGGTTTATCCAAGACATTCCTGCTGACAGACCTTCTGAGAAAACCCTGTCAGTGCTCATGAAGAGTTGCTCAATTACTACACTCTGGAGGCAGTCAGCGCGCTCTCATCCCTGTACCTCCGAGCTTAGCAGGCCATCACACAAGGTATGTGGGTACTGAGGATAATCTTCCGAGGCTACATTCTCTTTGTTTCCTCTAAAGAGAAGGAGTAGAATTCCTAACGTACCACCAAGTCAGATGTATTTCGCACTAGCAGAAGTAAAAAAGTTACTAAAAAAGTGTCACCCAGCACCCCATGCTATTCTGTTATTTTTAGTTCTGAAGAAAACATGGAATGTTATGTTGTCCCATCTCACCTTCGTTCTTGCTGGTTGGGATCGGAGCCAATCTTCGGTTCCGACTCTGCCGATTTACTTAGCTTGAGAGCTTTTACTGGCTCAAGGCTAACCCCTATCCCAAGATGCCTAGTGGTAGCTACCCAGATCTCGTTTGCCGCTTGCAGCGTCGTGATTGGGACTACTGGCTCAGGCTAATTACTTAGTGTTTTTTCACTTATATTGTTATCCTTTCCAAGGTGTTGTGGTTTAATTAACATTGTTAGAGCATATATTATCCCCTGTTAGTCTAACGACTGTTGTGGATGTTTTTGGCTGTCGTTTTCTTCCTCAGGTCTTGCCTTTTCCTTTGAGCCCGTTTAAACTAGAGGCGCTCCCCCTTTCTTCTTCTTCTCTTTCTTAAAAAAAAAAAAAAAAAAAAAAAGAGAGAGATTTCCTTTCCTGTTTGGGCTATCCGTTACAGCCTTTGTAGTAGTTTTAGTTGTGTGCTGTTAGCTGGTTACAGCCTTGTTTTCTCGCTGTGATCATTTTTTCTGCCAAATTATCCACAATGTCCAGAGAGTCGAAACCCTCTGGGTTAAAAAAATGCTACTCGTGTTGCCAATAAATGTCCCTTACGGATGGGCACATGAGTTGTGTGTATTATTTAGCGGCTCTTCACCTGCAGGACTCGTGCTCTATTGTCACGCTTTCAGTTTCAGAGTCCTGCAGGAGAGAAAGAATAAGTTAATTTTGCGTGGCCTTCTGAAGAACCCTCAAGATTCTTCATCTCAGGGTCCTCAGCCAACTAAAGTGTCTGAAAAATCCACTAAGCCATCGGGTCCGAGTTCGGAACAAACTCCACTTCGACTCTGTTGGTTCCCAATGTTGGCTCTGACAAAGTGAAGTCTAGAAAAAGAACAAGGTCTCCTCCTTTGGAGCCGGTACACTCTGGTCCACAATCTCCTTTGTCACAATCTGGAGCATGCAGTCACCGGTCCTCTTCGCACTCCTCTTGGTCCTCCAGGCTTCCGGATCATGACGTGGAGAGAGTGGTCAATAGGCTCCTCAAGTCACAGGCATTTGCTAAATTACTATCGAGCCCAGCCCATAAGGAATTGGCTTCTTCGACCCCATCTAGCTTTTCTATGAGTTCCTCCTCATACTCTCTTGAGCTCGGAGCTGAAGTGCATGGAGGTCGTGGTGGTGGAATCGTCAGCTCCATTTACTTCTCCTTTATCAGTTCCGACACCCGCTGTGATCTCCTTGATATCTCAGTCCATTGAGGGATCTTGGCGCCGAAGCTCTCTCACTGGCTCTGAGGGGGGAAGTGGCATTGGACCCTTGTCCGACCCGCTCTCCCTCTCGGAGCTTCGCCGCAGGTGAGCTCGGCTCCCACATCAGCCTCAAGCTGTTGCTCTCGGTTCACAGGAGATCTCCGGGCTCTTCGGAGCCGGAGGCTCCTTTGACTCGGGACCGTGACACCTTCGAGGTGATGAGTGTGCTATCTCTTGAGACTGCTCCCCCCTCGCCCCCATTGGCTACTTCTCCCTCCGTGCCTGTGGCTGCCTTTGACCCTCCTCCTGCCTCCAAGCGTAGGGAACCTGTGCCCCAGGACACCCCATTGGGCGACCCCACTTTTCCGAAACCTTCCCCGAACATTCAGAGGAGGTCTCTTGGAAGAAAAGATGTAAGAGGAAGCATCTAGACTCCCCTGAGTCCATCACTTCACACACAAGACTTGTTTGAATCAGAAGGGTCCCCACAGTCTCCCTCTGAGGGTGTCTCCTTTTCGGACATCTTGGAAACCCTTAGACAGAGGGGTAGAGGGGTGTCTGAAAGTCCCTAGCCCCTTCTGAGGACAAGTCTGTCTACCTGGACGCACTTGGTTCCCGACCCTCCAGCTCTTGGGTGTCTCCACCTTTTGACCCACTTTTGTCTGTAGTGAGTCGAAAGGCGTGGAGTGCTCCAGAGACCATGGTACCAGTTCTGAGGAGACAGAATAAATTTATTACTGCTCCCGAGGATAAATCGTTCCTTTCCAAAGGGGGCCCCTGTTGATGCCATGGTGGTGGCAGCAGCCACTAAGAAGAAACTTGTGGAAACTTCATCTGTCCATCCGCTGAACAAGGAGTCTTGTACAATGGACAGGTATGGGAAGCGTATGATGTTCTTCGTGTTTCATTGTTGCAGTCATCACACTTGGGTAATCTGCCTGCAGGTAGCCCTTAGTCGGCCCGAATACCAGAGTCTTGGGATTTCTGCGTCAGATGCTGTTGCCTTTTCCATGACATCAGGTCGTCAGAGGTATAAAACATGCAGCCGACGCCATTACATCAGTCTTCCTTGCCGAGAAGGAGCTCTAAGCAGAAGCAGTTCACAAGGCTGGTCGGCCGCTACCTGAAATATTCGTTTTTCGAGTTTCAAACCTGAAGTCTTCTAAAGCTAAGTAACCCCGTTAGGGATTCTTTTTTCTTGCTCTAACCGATGTCAGAAAATATTAACAATTGTCTTGCCTGTGGAAAGCAAATACCTCACAGAGATTTTCATTCTTACTGCTTCACCTGGTTAGGCCCAGACCACGACGTCCCTCACTGTTGGTTTTATGCCTTGTTTAACGCCCGAACCATTCGTTGTTGGGCTATTTTTGTAGCTAAATTCTTTCGCTCTCATTCTCTGTATTCCAAAATGGCTTTGGTAAGCCATCCGACTACTGATGATCTGAAAAAGCGCAAAGACAGAGACAGACCGCATTAGGTCAAAAACTGCAAACGACGCTTCCGTTAAGCTAGTCGCCAGTCTGGCGGTAATCAGTGAGGCCCCTGATGCCCACTTCTGCAGATTTGCAGGCCTCTACTAAGACCCATTCGGAGTCCGGTATGCCGCGAGATGCTTCTTCGACTATGGAACCTGCGGATGTCTCTACCTTGGATGGGTCCAGAGCCACTGTGCAGACACTGGCTTCTGAGGGTGTATTCTGACCTACCGATATTCATATTAAACAGACAACTTCATTTTTAACTAAAACTACTGAGTTTCTCAGGCTGAGAGTTTGCACTACGCCTAGAAAGACGACATCCAAAGCGCATGCTCAAGCTCCCATGCCACAAAAACAAATGCTTAGAATGGCTGAAGAGCTTATTACTCTAATTGGGGGGAAGCCAGCCTTCCTCTGCTAAAAGGAATTGAATTTCCTTCTGATTCTACAAACCAGGAGTCTGATGACTCTGACCCTTCTGATTACCAGGACATATCCTTATCTACCTACGAGGATTCAGATGCAGAGGAATCCATTCCCTCTGCCTCCCTCCAGAGGATTTTTCTTTTGGTGAAACCTTGCATACCTTGAGAGCATTTCCACTGGGAATGCCAGGACTATTCTCAGTCCAAAAAGAGACTCAGGGAATTTTTAAATTTGCCTCAGCACAGGCCTCTAGCTATACGATGTCTTCATGGAGTCCAGTCTTACTTCTGACACTTTACCACCAGCTCCTAGAAAACCTGACAGGTACTTCAGAGTACCTGACTCTCACAAATTTCTCTTTAAGACTCCTACTGCGGATCCAGAGACCATTTCCCAGGGGCCTAAAGGCATTAAGTCTACTATAGCCAAAAACCCTACCCCTTCAGACAGGGATTCTAGAGCTTTAAACAGATGGAGTAAGAAGGTATATACCTCTGCAACTCTTGCCATCAGGGCCTTGAATTGCCAGTTTCACATGTTGAAGTACTAGCAACATGTTATGGAACTAATTAAACAAAAAATGTTGTTGCTTCCAGATTGTGCAGAAAATAAAGATTTACAAGAGTTACTGCATTCTGCAAACCAAGTTAGTAAACATACTTTGCAGTGGGGTTTGATGCCTTAGAAGTATCTTGCAGGGCTGCTGTCACTGGATCTGTACTGAGAAGGCATGCTTGGCTAAAGGAACAAGTCTTGCCAGACCATGTCAAAACAAAATTAACTAGATGCTCCATTAAATCAGGAGCATTTGTTTGGCACAAAAGCAGAAGTTATTCTTAAAAGATGGAAGAAATCTATGCAAACCATCAAAGATTTCTTACAGGTGCAGCCACCTAGATTCAGGAGGCATTGGCCTTCAAAAAACTGGTCCTTTCCAGTCCCTGTCAGGCCTTCTCAGTCCAAACCCAGGGGAAACAGACCACCCAAGACTACAGTCTCAGGGTATGCATAGATTTAAACAATGGAGTGTTTCTACCTCAAAACCAGGGAGTGGTAAGCCCCCACCCCCTTATGGAAAAAGTTCACAATGACTTTCCAATTATCCTCCCAGCCATACCCAAGTACTTGCACCCCTAGGAAGAAAACTAGCCCTTCATGCAAAAAACTGGATGTCCATTACTCTGGACCGATGGGTTCTAAACATTGTATCCCAGGGATACAGAGTCTACTTCCACTCACTGCCAACCCCAAGTGGGTTGCCAGACCTTCCTCCAAACCAGTGGGCAGAGGCTCAAAAGCAAGTACTTTTCCTTCTCCAGATCAGGGCTATTCAACCTGTTCCAGCAGAACAAAGGGGACAGGGTTTCTACTGCAGACTGTTCCTGGTGCCCAGAAAAGAGAGCTCTTGGCACCCTATCCTGGATCTATCAATTCTCAACACCTTTCTGGTGGTCCCAAAATTCAAAATGCTTACACTGCAACAGCTTCTTCTTATGCTATCCAAGGATGCCTGGTTAGTCACCCTAGACTTAAAAGAAGCTTAGCTGCACATCCACATAAGGGAATTTTGCAGGAAATATCTATGTTTCAGGGCAGGCTCTATGCACAATCAGTTCTCTGCACTTCCTTTGTCTTACTGCGCCCAGAGTATTCACAAAATGCCTGGCTCCAGCCATTGCATACTGCAGGCAAAGAAATATTCAAATCTACCCATACTTGGACGATTGTCTGATTCAGGCGGACAGTCAGGAATTTCTGCTTCACCACCTGGCATATGTAAAAAGACTTCTAACTTCACTGGGATACACCATCAACAAAAAGAAATCACAACTGGTGCCCAGCCAACAAATTGTATTCTTGGGAGCAAGCTTGAACACAACTTCCCAGATGGCATTCCTCACTCCAGAAAAGCAGGTCCATTTGACAAACTATTTCAAACTGATGGCCACCAAACCCAACTATCTGCAAGGAAAATACTGCAAGCCCTAGGGTTCATGGCCTCATGCATTCTGCTAATTCCATATGCAAGACTGCATGTGAGGAAACTTCAGTGGTACTTAAAAAGTCTCTGGTGTCAGCATTCTCAGGACCTGGAAACAATGATTCCTATCATGCCTTGTCTAAGGGCAGAGTTCCTTTGGTCAACAGAAGCATGCAACCACAACAAGGGACTTCCTTTCACTCAACCCCTTTCCACCCAAACCCTGACAACAGACTCATCAGACTATGCATGGGGGGGCTCACATGGTAGGCAAATGGAGCCTAGAACAAATTCCCCTGCATATCAATCAAAAAGAGATGCTAGCTGTACAGAATGCTCTGACAGCCTTCAAATACCTTATCCTTCCAGGACAGTTCCTGACAGACAGACAACACCACAGTTATGTGGTACATAAACAAGCAGGGCGGAACTCATTCTTACCCACTCTGCAGGTTAGCCATGGCTCTGTGGAACACAGCCTTGAGCAACCAAGTGCGCCTACAAGCTCAATTTGTGCCAGGCAATCAAAATTCACTGGCAGATGACTTGAGCAGAAATCTACTGGACCCTCACGAGTGGAAACTGGAACCCAACTCATTCAAACTTCTAACCCAGAGGTGGGGAACACTGGAGGTGGACCTTTTTGCCCCCCCCCCCAAACCACCAGTTGAGCAAATTTTGCACCATGAACCCTCACAGTAGAACTTGGAAGGTGGACGCCCTGTCCTTTACATGGGAAAACCTCTCAATTTATAATTTTCCTCCTCTGCCTCTCCTCTCGAAAGTACTACTCAAGATCAAACAGGACAGGCCAAGGGCAGTCCTTATTGCACCAAACTGGCCACGCCAGCACTGGTACCCACTCCTATGCAGTCTGACAACAGTGGCACCCTGGCACCTACATCAGACACCTTCCCTGCTGTCTCAGCAGGAGGGACAAATTTTGCATCCACAGCTGCAAACCCTAAACCTTGCAGCCTGGCTTATCCCCTGAATACACCACCAGCATCCCTCAGCAAACAGGTGCTGGATGTCATCTTTGAGGCCAGAAGGCCTAGTTTTAGGAAATCCTATGCTGAAAAGTGGAAAAGATATTGTTCTTGGAGTCAGTCTCAAAGAAAGGACACAGCTATGCCCATCTTACCTCAAATCCTTGATTACCTAGCAGAGCTGCTCCACAGAGGCCTATCCTTCTCATCCATTAAGATTCATGCCTCTGCCATCTCAGCTCATTATAATACTGAGCCACCTATTTTTTCTCACCCTCTCATTAAACAGTTCCTGAGAGGAGCTAACAATTTAAGGCCTCCTAGGAGAGCTCCCACCCCACCCTGGGACCTTAACTTTGTACTGGAGAAGCTCACACTTCCCCCCTTTTGAACATGCTGCTTCAGCAGAGTTAAAATTCCTCTCTTGGAAAACAGCCTTACTTCTAACTATTACTTCAGCAAGAAGAGTGTCTGAGTTACAAGCACTAATGGTGGTGGAGTCCTTCATTATTTTCCATGCTGACAGAGTTTTCCTCAGGACTAACCCTTCCTTTATGCCTAAGGTGGTATCCAGTGTGGCTTTAAACCAATCCATCCATTTGCCAACCTTTTTCCCTAATCCTCAGAATAAAGGGGGAAAGGATCCTACACTCCTTGGACGTGCACAGACAGCTCAGGTTCTACCTTGACAGGACTAAGCCTTTCAGAAAATCTGACCAGCCGCTAGTCAGCTTTGCTACGGGGGCAGAGGGCAAGGCCATTTCGAAGCAAACCATTTCTAAATGGATAGCACACTGCAGCCATTTCTGCTACAAGCACCATGGAAAACCTACCCGACTGGGGATCAGAACTCATTCCACTAGAACTACTTCAACCTCTACAGCATTTCTCAGGGGAATCCCTACCAGGGACATCCTGGAAGCTGCAACCTGGAGTTCTGTACACACCTTCACCAAGCATTACCACTTACCTATTTTTTCTAAATCCAGAGCTGGATTTTCTGCAGCAGTCTTACAAGGCCTGCTAGCTAACCCTAACACTTCTTGATGCCTCCACCCTTCCTCAACTTTGGGGATCAACCCGAGTGTGATGACTGCAACAGTGAAACATGAAGAACATAGTACACTTGTATACACTTACCATAAATGTAGATGTTCAAGTGTATTCACTGTTGCAGTCCTGGTTTCCCTCCCTCCAGCCCCCCCCGGCTTTCTCTATCCTTTGTACCTGTCCTCTTTATGGCCATCTTTTATGGCAGGGGTATTTACTTTTTACTGGAGGTGTTCCACACCATGCAATAGCTTCCTATTTTGGGGGCTCCTGACATCTGGGGCAAGAAAAACTGATGTAATGACGTCTGCTGCATGTTTTATACCCCTGACATCATGGAAGAGGTGGCAGCATACGACGCAGAAATCCCAAGACTCTGGTATTCGTGCCGACTGAGGGCATACCTGCAGGCAGATAACCCAAGTGTGATGACTGCAACAGTGAATACACTCAAACATCTACATCTATGGTAAGTGTACACAGCTGTACTTTCTCTTCAGCGACCTTTACTCTCAGGTCGCTGAATTACTTGTCACACTTCACATGACTTCAGGGGGATCTCCTCAAGGAGCTAGGAAATATCCTGCAAGATCCTACAGCTGAGGGAGTTGCAAACACGACGGCTTCCCAGCTTGCGACCCTGACTTCAGTGGTTAACTCCTCCAAGAGGCTCATTGTTTATGCAGCAGGTACCGGAGTAGCTTTGCAGAGACACTCCTGGATGCACCTTTGCCAGTTTGCGGAACCTTTCAAGTCTTCGTTTACCAATACCCCCTTCGATGGCTCATCTTTGTTTGGGCGTCAAGTAAGAGAGACCCTCACCAGATGTGAACAGGATGGCAAGACTCTCTGTGCCATAGGAGTCTGTTTATCCACTCCATCTAGATCCTATCCTAAAGGTCAAAAGAGTGGCAAGATGAAGTTTTGAAAATCCCAGGGAGCTTCGCCTGACAATGTGGAGGTTTTCCCCCAGGGGCAAAGGGGGAAACAACAAAGGTAGATGCCGACCTCATGGCAGAGGGGGTCCGAAACAGCAGGGGTGACAGAGATGCGTTCTCTGCTAGGCCCTTCCAGCACTCCTGAAGGGAAGCCCGACTGTCCACTTCTGGAGGCAGTCGGGGGCAGACCATCACTGTACCCAGCAGCCTGGCAAACTATCACGAGAGAAACATGGGTACTGTCAATAATATCCAGGGGTTACGAAATTCCCTTTTCCCAGTTACCCCCTCAAAAGAAAAGAGTTCTATCCCAGCTGTTCCACCCAGTCTTCAGAATCAAGCAATCCCAGAGGTACAAAGATTGCTAGAAAAAAAGAGCCATCCAAGAAGTCCCCACAGACCAAATTGAATCCAGAACTTACTCAAGGTTCTTTTTAGTTCCAAAAAAGAGAGGGGACTGGAGACCCATTTTGGATCTCAGCAAGCTAAACAAATTGGTAAAAAAGACGAAGTTCTGGATGGTAACACTGCATTCCATTCTTTTTTTCTTGGGTCAGGACAGTTGGATGTGCTCAATAGATCTCCAGGATCCGTGCTACTACATCAAAATGTACAGGCAATCCAGGAGATTCCTATGCTTCCATCTGGGAGCCAGTCATCCACCAAGTGTGTGGCAGTGGTCACGGCTCACCTGAGGCTTCTAGGATTCCAGGTGTTTCCATATCTAGACAACTGGCTCCTCACTGCTACCACCGAGCATCAACTGATCAAAGCACGATACTAAATGATCCAAACTTGTTCCCAGCTAGGGTTCACCATAAACTACGAAAAGTCTGCCTTGTTGCCTTGTCAGTCTATTACTTTTATAGGGGCAGACTTAGATACAAGACGCATGATCGCAGAGCTTCCGCAAAACAGGATGTCAACCATTCGTCAGCAAGTTTCGTTTCTCATAAAGAAGACAAAAGTTCAGGCAAGAGAAGTATTACAAGTCTTGGGCTCAATGGCCGCAGCAATTACACTAGTTCCTTTGGCACGCTTCCACATGAGGATTTTGCAGTGGGTTCTTTTCGCTCAGTGGTCTTTCCAGGATTTACCAATGTCACACATGATCTTGATCATGGAAACTTGCAAAAAGGACTTAGTTTGGTGGCTTGTCTCCTCCCAGGTGACTCTGGGCAGACCCTTTCTAGACCCCCATCCAGTAGCCACAGTGACCACAGACGCCTCCCAGATTGGGTGGAGTGGGGCATTATCTGGGACAGACTGTCCAAGGAATGTGGCAACCTCACGAGTACCATTTGCACATCAGTGTTCTGGAGATGAGAGCAGTGCCTCTGGCATTGCAAACGCTTCAAGACACTCTACCTACCAGGGCCATTGCAATTCAGACAGACAATATGTCAGTGTTATGGTACATCAACAAACAGGGCGGGACCAGATCTTACCCCTTGTGTCGGGAGGCGCTTCAAGTATGGGAATGGGTGATGTCTTCCCAACATTTTCTGATTGCAACGCTTATTCCTGGAAAATCCACTGTGGTAGTGGACAGGCTCAGCAGGGCTATCCTCATGCCTCACGAGTGGTCCCCGAAGCAAGAAGTTTCAGACTTGATTTTTCGCAAATGGGCCAGCCATGCTGCGATCTGTTTGCCACTCCCCTCAACAACAAATGCAGCAGCTACTTCACCCTAGTCCCTCCACCTGGACAGTCACCTAGGGATGCACTTGTTCACGATTGGCCTCCAGGACTACACTATGCCTTTCCTCCTTTCCCTCTAATCCCAAAGGTACTTCAGAAAGCAAAGTCATTGGGTTGCAAACTCATCCTCATTGCTCCTTACTGGCCTTGTCAGACATGGTTTCTGTTTCTCCGCCATCATCTTTAACTGGAGCCTTGGATGCTGGACCCAGTTCCGGACCTCCTGATGCATCAGTTGGGCGGGCTTCATCCTTCCCTCCAAACTCTCAAGCTGACTGCTTGGTTCCTCCACTTCCAGTCTTAGCCAGGCTCCCCAACAATTCCCCTGCTGTACAACACATCCTGGTGTCCTCTCACAAGCCCACTACCAGGAGGATTTACACTAGCAAATGGAAGAGGTTCTCTTATTGGGCGAAGAGTAATGACATTGATCCCTTCACTGCTCCTGTTCACAAGATTCTTGACTTTCTGGCTGAAACCTTCAAAAGAGGGCAGCTGCTGCTACTATTAGGGTCCAAACTAGCTGACATCTCCAATTTTCATGTAGGAGACTTGGGTTCTAACATCATGTCCCATATGTTGTGCAAAGCATTCTTGCAAGGTACAACTCTTTTACAGCCCACAGTGAGAAAACCCCGCCCCCGGGACCTAAACTTGGTTTTAGCTTCTATGGTTCTTCCACCTTTTGAACCAGCAGCATCTTGTCCCCTGAAATTTCTATCTTGGAAAACCCTTTTCTTGGTTGCTATCACCTCAGCTAGATGGGTTTCTGAATTACATGCTTTGTCTGTTTGCCCGCCGTATCTCATTTTTGACAAAGTTAGTCTCTCTCTTAGAACCAATCCTTCCTTCTTGCCAAAAGTATGTTCAGAGTATAATTTAAATCAGTCCATGGAGCTTCCTGTGTTCTTCTCCAATTATGGCAACAAGGCAGAGTATAGACTCCACCAACTGGATGTTCATAGACAATTAAATTTTTATTTACACAGGACCAAAGACTTTAGAAAATCAGACCAATTGTTTGTATCCTTTGCTGACAATAAACAAGGTTCTCCAGTTTCAAAAGTGACCTTATCAAAATGGCTGTCAGACACAAGTCAGTTATTCTTATGATTTGCATAAAAAGACGCTTCCATGGAGGGCCAGAGGACATTCAACCAGGGCCTTAGCCACCTCTGTTGCCTTCCAAGCTAAATTGCATTTAGATTCAATCTGTGCAGCAGCAACATGGGCAAATCCTCATACCTTTATCACTCATTACAAAGTGGATGTGGTCTCCCGGAATAGGGCATCCTTTGGTTTCATGGTCCTGAAGAGTTTGTTCCAGTGAGCCGCCCAAAAAACAGGTGCTGGGGGCACGGTCCCAACCAGCAAGAACAAAGGCGAGATGGGCCAACATAACATAAACAAGTGATGTACCTACCATAACGTTCCATGTTGTCCTTCATCTGTCCTTTCTTCTTGTGTCCCCCCCTCCTTCCCCCTTCCTGGAGGATCGAGAGGAGTTCCTTTATTGGTTACACTGGCTGAGTTTCCTGCTGACATATCAGGTTAGTTAATCATGCATTGTTTTTCCTCTTCCCTTCCTACCTGTAAATGTATAAGAGCTTAGTAAAATTTGTTTTTTACTATGTATGTCTAGTGTGGGCTATTACAAATGAGATCTGGGTAGCTACCGCTAGGCATCTTGGGGATAGGGGTTAGCCTCGAGCCAGTAAAAGCTCTTGAGCTATAGTAAATCGGCCAAGTTGGAGCCGGGGATTGGTTCCGAACACAACCAGCAAGAAGGAAGCCGAGCTGAAGGACAAAAAACATGGAACGTTATGGTAGGTACATAACTTCTTTATCTCAATCCAGTTTTTAACCTAAGCAAACTAAACCAGTATGTGAAACAGATAGAGTTCCAGATTGTCATAGTTCAGTCCATTCTGCCTGTTCTGAGGAAGGATGACTGGATGTGCTTGATAGATCTCAAAAATGCCTACCATCCTATAGAGATAATGAGACAGTCCAGAAGATTTCCCCATTTGATGCTGGGAGCCAGTCATTTTCAGTTTGGAACTCTTGGCTTTGGTGTCAGCACAGCCCTTGGGTGTTCACCAAATGTATGTATAGTAGTGGTGGCAGTGTATTTCAGGCTGCCAAGGTTCTGGGTGTTCCCATATTTAGATGATCTGCTCCTTACTGCACCAACTGAGGGGATCTGTTGGTTCAGCAAAGGGACTTCTTGCTCCACAACTAGGGATTACATTGAACCATGCAGTGTCAGTGAACCCCAGTGTAACAGATAGATTTCATAGGATGCCACTTGGATACGAACTGTCAGATAGCTAAACTAATACATTCCAGAATATCGTCCCTGCATCAAGTATCTTATGAGGGTCTTCAATACCCTTTCCCACCTGCAAGACGTATTTTCAGGGTTTTAGGTTTAATGCATCATCAAGCACACTGGTTCCCCTAGCAAGATATTATTTGAGAGTCATTCGGTGGACCCTGTCTGTCCACTGGTCTCTCATGTGTCACCTGCTGCACACACCGATTCGCTCACACAAATTTGCAGAAATCACATAATTTGCTCGTTGACCCCTCCAGGGGTTTCAGAGGTTAAACCATTTTCCCTTCCATCTCCAATGGCAACAGTAACCACGGACGCTTCCCCTCTGTGGTGGGGGGCGGGGGGCATTTCAAACATATTTCAAGGTTCTTGGACACAAATGGAGGCCAATCTTCACATCAGTGTTTTGGAGATGTGGGCAGTCCTCCTAGCATTGCAGGCCTTTCAGGACTCCCTCCCTGAGGGTGTGATCTGCATCTAGACAGACATGGCAGTAGTCTGGTATATCAACAAGCAAGGAAGAACTTGATTATGTCCAGTTTGGCATGAAGCCATGAGGGTGTGGCAGTGAGTGAAGTCTTCCTGCCCATTTCCTGTTGCAGTGCACATCCCAAGAACCTCCAGTGTTAAAGCGGACAAATTTACCGGATCCATTTTTTCTTCCTCGTGTGTGGTCCCTCAGTCAGTAGAGATGGAAATTTTCAGTCACTGAAGTCAACCTTTCTGCAGCCTTTTTGCTTAGTACCTCAACAAGTGCAGCAGTTATTTTAACTTAATCCCTCCACAGGGTCAATCACCAAGGGATGCTGTAGTCTACAGTTGGCTCCCACGTCTCCTTTATGCCTTTCCTCCCATTTCCCTCATGAAGAAATTTTGTCACAGTTAGAAGGTACAAGGCCAGAGTAATCCTCATTACCCCCTTTTGACCCTGGCAAGTTTGGTTCCTCTTTCTCTAGCATCATTTAGTTCACCGTCCCTGGGTTTTGGGTCATCATCCAAGTCTTCTGAGTCGTCTTCTGGGCAGTCTCGTCTGGATGTGAAAACCCTGAGAATAATGTCAGGGTTCCTCAAATTCTAATGGTGGCCAGTGATGCCAGGCTTTCCACTTCGGTGGTTCATATTCTTTGAGCTGCAAGGAAGCTGAATACTAGAAAGGTGTTATCTCAGTAAGTGGTGACATTTTTCATATGAGCTTCTTCTAATGGAGCAGACCCTTTTTCAGCCTCTCTTCCTTCTATTTTGGACGTCTTATCAGATCTTTTCCACAAAGGAACTGTTTTTTCAACCATCAAGGTACACCTAACAGCTATTTCCAATTTCTGTATTGGGCATGATCAAACACCGATTTCTTCCCTAAAGATTTCTAAAATCTTCTGAAGGGGACCTTCCTTTTAAGATGTTCTGTTATATCTCACAAGGGAACTGGATCGGTCACTGTTATGCTTTAGGCCATAACTCAGGCTTCCTTTGAGCCTGCAGTCACAGTGAACTTAAAAATTCTTTCTTGGAAAACACTTTTTTCCAGTGGTTGTTAATTCATCTAGAAGAATTTTGGAATTGCAAGCTGTATCCTGCAAACCTCCATATAAGGTTTTCCACAACAACAGGGTGGCCCTGAAAACAAATCAACATGTTTTCCAAAGGTGGCATCTGAAACGAACCTCAGTCAGAGTATTAATATGTCGTTTTTCCCCAAAGTTTTTTTAACAAAGGAAACCTGTACTTTGCGTTTGCTAGATGTATATCAACAACTCAGTTTTTATTTACATTGGACCAAGATATTAGGAAATCTGATCAATTCTTTATTGCTTTCTCCAGAGCTAAAAATTGGTTAAAACATATCAAAATTAGTTCCACCTGGGTGGTTTTCTGACTGTACAGCTTTTATTTACAATAAACTGGGACTTTCTTTACCTAGCAAACCAAAGGCTCATTCGACAAGGTCAATAGCTACCTTTTTTGCCTTTATGGATAGAGTTCCTATTGATGAGATTTGTGCTGCAGCTGCTTGGTCTACTGTTCACACCTGAGTTTTTCACTGCAAGCTGGATGTACAGTGCAGATAATGTACATCCTTTGGTTCCACCATTCTCTGGAATATCCTTCCTTGATACCACCCAAGACTTCTGGTTGATTGGGAATCTGTCACAAAGGTTGATTCAGATGAAATAGAAAACATCCGAAATGGAAGTTATGAACTTATCATAATGCTGATTCCATGTTGTCTTGTTTTTGTCTGGTTCGACATCCCTCCCCGACCTAAATTGCCCCTTTTCTCTCTCTCTGTGAACAACTGGATCTGACGTAGGGATCTTTTATTTGGACAGGTTATCGTTTGCTGTTTCCTCATACTATGGACCCTTTTTCCTAGTTCCTATTGTAGCTAAGCCTACTTTTTTTATATCTGGTGTCATATGTTGTTTCTGTGTTTTTTGAGCGGGCACACTCAATCTGATGTAGTTTGGGGGAACAGAGGGAATTATGGGTAGGGTAGGAATTAGAGTCCTTGATCCAAAGCTTCTGAAAGGTACCACAATCAGATGCAGTAAGCCAAAGGCTGAACCAAATGAAAACAAGGCAGCACAGGTCTAGCACTGTGGTAAGTTCATAACTTGTTTTACTCATAGGCAGCACAGATCTGGCACTGTGGTAAGTTCATAACTTGTTTTACTCATTTACAGTGGCTTTGAGTGTCAGTGCAATTGTTCTGTTTCAGCTGCTTTGTAAGTCTGAGTTTGAAGTGGTCTTCTCCTAACTATGCCATCTGTGAGGTTGTAGGACCGTAAGAGTTAGTATCTTTAGAGGTAGAAGATGTGAAGACAGAGACCCCACATTGGGGTTGCAAGGGGGGGGGTCCATGCCTCCTTGTAAAACACTGATAAGTAATGATAAATTGACTGTGGGAACCTTGTTACTGGGATGCTGAACACAAGAAAGTGGTCCACAGTGTTTTTAGAATCCATGTGCTGCAGTCAGAGTAATGTCAGATGTGTAGTTTTAATATTTTTTTTTTTTTCAGATTGATTCACTTGCAGGCCTTGGTGTGATGAAGGTGGAATGTGGGTCACAATTTTCTGTCGCACTTACAAAGTCTGGATCCGTCTATACATGGTAACAGTTTTTTTCTTTAGTGTTTACAGTAGTCATGTTACTTTTATAACTTGGTTACTTTTTTCTGTAGTAGAAAATCTTCATATGTTCTGTGTTTATTGTGCATTGTGTAACACTAATCTTAGGAATGCATAACTGAAACACAGAACTGTAAAGTTCACCCCAAACACACCATCCTAAATCAGGAGCACTAAATGTTGGATGGAGCTGTACCCCCCATCTACTTTCACAATGAAGTATACTGAGGCTGAGATCACTGCTTTATAACAAGGATTTTTCATTGGTGGAAGACAAATTTTAATTCAGTGGTACAGGGGGGATAAGGCAGTCTTTGCTAGGCATTCTTTAGTTTTGCACTGCCATTTGCAAAACCATAGCACCATGTTACAGTTGACAGACATCACTGATTCTTCGTACACAGTTTTGCACCCTTCCTAACAGATGTATGCTTTGGAAATGCAACATTTTATTTATGTTTTGAGTATTTGTTTTTCTGTTTAATAATTGTGTTTACTTCACCGTGCTGCTGAGCAAGAGGTATAGTTTGAAAATGAAGGTGATATGTACATGCACAACCCCCCATATACACGCATATTTATGTATAAGCTAACAGATTACCTAGCAGAGTTATGTACCAATTATTTTCGCAGTACTTAGAGAAATTGTCAGTTTTTGTCGTGAATGACAGGAAGGTATCAGTAAGGCAGAATTTTTAGTAAGCTTAACTATGTACCTAGTAGAGGAATTACCAGAAAGTTGAGATTTAATGATATCTTATTGTTTAACCTTGGGTCTAGCTTCTAGCAGCAAGGGTGAGGTCCATGTTACCAAGTCTTGACGATGCAGGAATTTACTCTGTTGTAAGAAATGGTAGACCGAGGTTGTACTCCTTACATGTAAATGAGAAAGAAGCAGTACTATGCTCTGATAAGGAGAGAAGTCGCAGCTTGGTGTAGCAGAGTTTCCATCTTGCAGGTAGGATATGAAGGTAACAGCTTGGTGCAGCAGTATACCACTGGACTGTACATGGACATGCATCTATGAGCTGTAGATGGAGATTATAGTCTGCAGTGAATGGGAAGATTTATGGACCAATAACTATAGTCAGTTAGCACAACTATGGACTTGTGTCTGTGAAGTGTACTATGTTTCATCATAGCATGAGACACCACTCAGTGCAGTACTGTCAGGTAGACCACAAAGCTTATTTTCATATGAAATCACCTTTAATAAACATTTGCTAGACATTTTTGTTTTTTCTCATTATGTCAAAATAGAAAAAACAAAAATCATTTGCATCTCTGAAAATGTCTTTTTTTTCTAAACAATGCACAGCCCAATCCACTCCCTCTCCCCAGCTATGGAGTCTCATTATTTATCGCATATATTTTCAGGTTGAATCACCTCTAATAATGAGTGTAACATCTTATTTAAGTAATATAAAGCAAATGAAGTATTTACAGCCATAATGTTATCTCTGGTAAAGGTAGTACATAACTAGAGTACCACCCTTGTAAATACCCCACATATTTCTAGAGTATATCACCTATATTAAGAGAAGTAACTTGTGAAGAACATGTTATGCACCATTCCCTATACAACACGTATGTTAAACAGACAAACATTGTATCTGTAATTATCTGTGCTAATGGGCTGAGCTCAGCCCATTTTGCGGTCTCCCATTGTCTAACTGCTTGAATGTTGCTGTCAGGTGGATAAATGTGCCTCATCATACCATGGCATACCATGTAATGAGCAAATGTACACACTTGTTTTCCATCTTGCTCAGTCTACTCTTGCAGCTACCTCTTGATGTCAGTGTAGTGCAAATTGTCTGCAACTTTAAGCGGGTTCCATTACTTTTGCATCTTTACTGAACATTTGATACAATTCCTTCAGCCTTGTCATCATCTGTTTTACATAACATATGTTTGCTAACTGGGGATAACAGTTGTAGAACTGCCAGGGAAGTCAGTAAAAGTAATGTCTTTCAGCTTTTCCCGGTTAGGGATCGCCACAGTGGAACTCCAGTCCACTAATGATTGGCAGTGGATTTTTACAGTGCCGAGTTACCAGCCCGACACCCAACCTTCAAAGAAGGAACACCCATTCATGCACGCAATTACCTGCATGTCTTTAAACATCACTCGACCGTGGGGAGGACATGTAGACTCCACACAGAAGGTGCTCCAGCCGAGAATCGAACGGGAGAACCTCTTGCTGTGAGGCGACAATGCTAACCGCTCCACCACCGCAGCCTACAACTGTCAGGGAAGTCTTCTGTGCTTAATTTTCAGTCTTTTGCATTGTATAATTACCAGTGCAAATTTTAATCCCTGCTGCAATGTGACTTAGAGAAAGCATGGTATAAAAGAATTGTCTGCCCTTCCACAGTATATTTCTTTCCTAGCTGCCAGCATTGCTGTAAGACTTGTTCCTTTTCATAGCAGTTCAGAAACTGAACTAATATTATCCTTGGTTTCACATACTTTGGCTTAGCTAAAGAAAGTGACATCTGGTAAGCTATTTCGATTTCCAGCAAATCTTGTTTTGTAAACTTGGCCCAGATTGTCATCTTAGATTAATAAAGACCATGGCAGTTCTTTCCATGAAAGGTTTCACCGACTGGGGGCAAGTAAATAGAGCAATATCACTTGCAGATTTAATCAGGAAGTTGCAGTTGAGGTCCATAGCTCTTAGGAAGAGTATGCAAGTCATTCATGATACCTCGGTTAAGAATTTTATCTGGTCATCATCTTTTATTCTGCATCCAGTTTTCACATTTCTCATGTATAAACTACCCAGCTTACTCTCAGGTATTGACCCTTGCAGGTTGCATGACATGTCAAATCTTTGTGTATGCCAAAGGAAAAGGAGGTCTGCTGATCTGTCTTCAGAGTCAATGTCTACTTCTTCAGTGGAGCCTCCTACAAAAGTTCATAAGAAGTAAGATCCATTTCTCTCTGATCTGACTGCTTTGAAATCCAGGTCCCCGCTGATCCATTCCGTCATTTCTCTAAGATCGTTTCATTTAGGCTCTCTTCTCCCTTCTTGGAGGGATCTCCACAAAGACACCAGACCTCTCTCCACCACATCATCTCTTAAGTCTACCAGAAGCCTTTCAGAAGCCAATGTGGATAAGATGATGAGGAAATTCCTCATAACACAGATTCAGGTGGGGTTTCTCCCAGTTCTGACTTCCATTGGGTCTACGTGCTGTCCTTTGTCCACCTCCCTGTTGGTATCTCCTTCTCTGATCCAACCCACTGTTTCGGAGCCTTTGGATCTAAGATCTCTGGGGGTGTATTCATCAGAACTGAAGACAATCTGTTCTCTGACTCCGATGGCCTCCCCCAAGCTGAATGGCATTGAACCTTTCAGAGCCGGAGCACACTCTGAGCCGAAACATCGGCACCAGATCCAGGAGGTTGGAGTCTACTCCGAAGCTGCCAGAGCTGCCTCTTCGATGTGGGGCCTCAGAGCTAAATAGTTTGGGATGCAACTCCCTCTTCAGGTGGAGTGCTGGTGGGGTTGCAGGAGCTGATGGCTCAAGAGATTCTGGCTTCATTGCCATCAACTTCTGTGTCCCCTAGGTGTTCTGCCTTTGAGGTTGTGGGAGAGGACTTTCTCCTTGGCTAGGGAAGAGCCTTCCCAGCACCTCTTGGAACAAGCAACCCTGCCTCATCCACTTCTTTGCTCTGAGCTCATCCATCCTTTTCATTGGGATAGCAAGCATGAACTAGTCTCCAACCAATTCGTCAGGACATAGTCATCTCTTCTGTTACTTCCCCAGAGCACCCCATGGAGGAAGTCCATCAGAAGAGAACGTGTAATAGGAGGCACTTAGATTCCTCCCAGGAATCTCTCACAGAGGACACTGATTTTGATGAGCGGGAGGGGTCCCCAGACCACTACCTGAAGACATCTCCTATGGAGACTTCCTGGCGCTTCTGAAACAAAAAGGTGGTTGGTTCTCTGATGTCCCAGGAGTAATTGGCGTTCTTGGAGGCTTTCAGGTTTGGCCCATCTACTTCTTGGGTGAACCCCTGGCCAATGAGCTCATCAACCTTGTCTCTTGGCAAGCATGTGAGGAGCCCGGATACTGTTGAGCCAATACTAAAAAGACACACTGGAGCGAGGCAGTCCCAGTCAATGCTGTAGTTGTAGCTCCAGCCCTAAAGAAAGAACTGGCAGAACAGAGTTCTTCTGTCCATCCCCCTAACAGAGAGTCATGGGCTTTGGACAAATTTGAGAAGTGTGTGCACGCTTCAGTGACCTTTGTCCCCTCAGATCCCTGAAATACTTGGCACATTTGATGAGATCACAGAGAGATCTGATCAAGGAGCTTGCATATCTCTTTCTGTGACTATGTCGTCTGAGGATGGAAGTAGAATCTCCTCACAATTGGCCACCCTGCATTTCATCTTGAATGCATCCATGAGGTTGATCTCCCATGCTGTGAAAGGTACCTCATAGGCTGCAGGTTCAGGCATAGCCGTGAAGAGACATGCCTGGATGCGCTTATGTGATTTTGCAGAGCCCTTTAATTCTTGTTCTTCAGTGCACCCTTTGACAGATGATCTGTGTTTGGCTCCAAGGTTGAAGAGACACTCTCTAGATGTGAACAAGAGAGAAAGACCCTCTCTGCTGTGGGTGTACATTTTTCCACCCCTCAAAGACCTTTCTCTAGGAATCAGCGAGGAGGTAGAAAAATGTGGTTTAGGAAATCCAAGGATCCTTTTCACGATTCACACGGAGACAGTGCTCCCAGGGACAGTGAGGCAACCTCAAATAGAAGACGCTGCTGTGACACCAGAGGTGGCCCACAGAACTAGGGCTTCAGGGATTCCTTCTCAGATAAGCCCTATCAGTGCTCCTGAAAGCAGGTCCTACTGTGTTCCCCTCTTGAGACAGTCAGGGGACGCTCGTCTCTGCACTAGAGAGCCTGGCTATCAATTACAAAAGATTTATGGGTGCAGAGATTATACCACACACCATGTTCTCTAGCTCCTCCCACCAATGTGAAGAAGATCCTCTATGTTCCATCCAGTCAGAGGGAAGCAGCATCTCTAGGAATAATAAAGCTGCTAGAAAAAGTAATCCAAGAGGTCCCCGCAGACCATAGAGGGTCGGGAACTTGCTGAAGATTCTTTATAGTGCTAAAAAAGACAGGACTTTTGAGACGAATTCTGAATCTCAACAAATGAAATTAGCTTGTACAGATTTCAAAGTTTTGGATGGTCATGGTTCAGTCCATTTTGCCTCTGCTACAGAAAGATGATTGGATGTGCTCGATAGGATCATAGGAGGTTACTAGGCTATCGACCGGGAGGTCATTTCAAGAATAACCATTTCATCCCAGTGTAATGCCATAGATACTCTAGTCAATACCCAGGATTGTATTTATTAATGACTGACTATGTCCAGGAGGGTGGTGGGTACATTACCCAGTAAGAATTTACACTTGCCCCATCCACTTGTCCAGGCTCCTTTTGAACAGTGTCATAGAGATGCTCTGTTTCACATGAATTTGTCAGCCTATTCCAAAGATATGGCAATCACTGGGAGACAAATCTGTCCCTCCAGCATGTCATATTCAAGTCGCAGGCAATATTTAGGTCCCTGGAATGGGTAGCTCTAGTCCTGTTTGATTTATGGATGTGCAGCAAATTTATTAGGTTTGGGTCGGAGCTTGATGTGTAAGCCAGGCACAAGTCTCCCCCAAGAAGTCTATATCATGCTGAGTAGAGTGGCAGGGACTTTAGTCGGTCTGTATAAGGCACATGCTGGAGTCCCTTGATCTTCTTCTCTCCAATTGCTGCAGGTGCCTTGTACGGTACATGCAGAAAGGTGCGTTATACTCAATTATGATCCTGATTAGTGACTAGTATAGAGGGGTTGTAACTTCCTTTGCTCTACAGGTGATGCCTTTGCTAATCAAATGTGCTACATAGAAAGCCTTCCTTACTACAGTAGACTCATGGTGGTCAAAACTAAGGTCGCAGTCTACTTTTGATCCCAGATATCTTACCACTTTGTAGGTACACAGGGTATTATTTTTTTATTTGATAGTGTGAAGGGACATTGTTTTTACCAAAGGGAATAATGGTGCATTTCTTTGCATTCAGTTTGGGATCATGACTAAGACACCAGTCGGTGGTCTGTATAAGACCCCCCTGAAGTATACTGACATCATTTGGGATTCAATAATTGCACCCAGTTTACAGTCGTCCATAAACATGGTCAACCACAGCCCCTTAGTTTTGGCCTGAACTTCTGAAAAGTATATGCCAAACAGTAGGGGGCCCAGCATTGACCTTTGTGGCAGCCTACTTGGTGACAGGTCTACTGGTTGATGTGGAGTCACCCACTTTGATAGTGTGTAATCAGTTTGTGAGCCAGTTCGCAACCCATCTTACAACAAAGGGGTTTACTTTCAGTTTGCTAAGTTTATCAGTAATGGCTGAGTGTGGGATTGTGTCAAAGGCCTTTGCCAAGTCGAGGTATGCTGTGTGCACAAATTTGCCCTCATCAGTGTTCCTGGTCACATTTTTGAAGAAATCCAGCAGGTTTAACAGGCAGGATCTGCCCTTGATGAAGCCGAATTGGGTCAGATTCAGGGTTTGGAGGTCACCTATGATGATGCTTTCCATGGCTTTACAGATGAGACTTGTTAGAATTATGGGTCAGTAGTTCCCTGGGCATGTTTTAAGCCACCTTTGTGGAGGGGAATAACTGTTGCTGTTCTCCATTCCACAGGAACAAAGCCTGTGGTTAGGCTGTGATTGAATAGGGTACTTAATGCTGATGCTCATTCATGTTTTAGTTTATTTAGAAGACAGCCTGGAATGCCGTCTCAGCAAGAAGTTCTCTGGTTTGATTCTCAACTGGGGTGCCTTCTGTACAGAGTCTACATCTCTTTCCTGCAGTCACATGGGTTTTCTCCAGGTGCTCCTGTTTCTTCCCACATTCGAAAGACATGCTGCAGAATTGGCCCTAGGTACAAGTGTGTGCTTTTTCTGTGGAAGGTTGGGCGCCAGGCAGGCAACTTGACACCATAAAACTCCACTTGTCTTTTTTTATTCTTTATTTATAATTCCGAAAAGGAAAAGGCTAAAGGCCTGGGATGCCGTCTGGTCCCATAGAGGCTGTGTTTTTTTGCCTTAGACAAGGGTTTAATGACTGCTCTTTTGGATATGTAGGGTGGGAGGGAAGTTAGGGCAAGGTTTGTGCTAAGTTTGGGGGAGAAAAACTGAGGGTAATGCTACTCAATGCTAGAAGTCTAAATCTCAAAATGCACTCACTCGAGGCACTCCTTAAAATGGAGAACATCAATATCTGCAGTGACTGAGACCTGGTTCAAGGCTCCAGAGAGCACCCCTGCACTACCAGGCTATAACTCATACCACACTTTTCGGCCATGTAACCTGGACCGAAACACCAAAGGCAGAGGTGTGTCCATATTCATTAAGGATATCCACACCTCCAGGCTAGTTGTTCAGCATAATGCATCCAAGGTTATCCAAGTGCAACTAACTCTGGGCAAAACTGCAATCCAAATTGTAGCTTGCTACAGATCCCCTACCATGCCCCAGGATTCCCACTCCTCTTTTCTTGATGTACTGGAAAATATTATTGTTCAACCAAACACCCTAATAATGGGCGACTTCAACTACCCACCATTAACTGGGAAAACTACTCGTGTACCAACTCCTTAGCTCAACGCTTTCTGGAATTCATAAACCCCAATGCCCTAAATCAACTTATCCACACCCCCACCAGGGGCAACAATATCCTAGACCTAGTCATTACCAACATGAGTGACCGGTGTTCCACACCTGAAGTCAACTCCTCGTTGGTCCGATCCGACTATAAGCTTATCACCCTTGATATCCACATCCCGCCCTCACCCCCCATTAAGGAAACCACAGTAAAATATTTCTCCAAAGCCAACTTCATGCTTCTTACGACAGAAGTGGTGAACTTCATGACACCCATGCAGATGGACAGTACAGTTACAACTGCTGAATCCTACACAAATGCACTCTATAAGCTCTTATACGAGTGCATGGATCGTGCTATCCCAAACAGAACCAAGACGCTATCCTCCAAAAAAAGGAAGCCAATCTGGTAGTCCCCTGCCATAAACAAACTGCACAACAGAAGGAAGAAACATCCTATGAGTGGAGGAGCTTCCCTGGTCAGCCTCAGTAAGAAGCTGAGATCCCTTATAAGATCCTCCAAAGCTAGCTATGGAAACAAAATCATCATTAAATCCAAGGACAGCCACAAAGCATTCTATAGCTATGTCAAGAATCTAGATGGCAACACCCAGATCTGCTCCGAGTTACAGCACAAAGGCACGAAAATTACAGAACCAACTGATATTGGCAACATCCTGGCAGATAGGTTCAGTGCTAACTTTAGCCCCTCTCACCCCCTAAAGGGCCCATATATATATATATATATATATATATATATATATATATATATATACAGGAAGAATGCAGAGTCCCTGTGATCACAACTGCGCAGGTGAAAGCTGCACTCTCTAAATCAAAAAACACAGCATCCATGGGACCGGACAACATCCCAGGCTGCGTTTTACACTAACTTCAAAACGAACTGGCTCCCCACTTAAGCCTCATGTTCACTAATAGCCTCGCATCAGGCTTTGTGCCCACTGAATGGCGCACAGCAACAGTTATCCCACTCCAGAGATGGGGAGCCACCACTGATCCCGGGAACTATCGACCTATTAGCCTGACGAGCCTGGTCTGCAAGGCCATAGAATGTATCATCATGGAACTTATAAACAAAGACATTGGTAACCTCCAAACTCTGGATCCCACCCAGTTCGGGTTTGTGAAAGGCAGATCATGCCTCCTGAACCTGATTGACTTCTTTGAGGCAGTCACCAAAGCCATGGATGAGGGTAAGGTGGTTCACACAGCCTATCTTGACCTCACCAAGGCTTTCGACACCATCCCCCATTCTGGAATTATAGCTAAACTAGGTATAAATCCCTACATCACAAGATGGATTGCCAACTGGCTCAATGACAGAACCCACACTGTAAAAGTTGCAGACTCCAAATCTCACCTCACAGCAGTGACAAGTGGAGTACCACAGGGTTCCGTCCTGGGACCTCTCCTGTTTGGTATCTACTTCTCTGAAGTACAGGCTAACACAGAAGGCCCCTGGCTAATAAAGTTCGCAGATGACTGCAAACTAGGAGCCATAGTCAAGTCCCCAAATGATGTGGACATCCTACAGAAGGGCCTCACTGAGACAGATGCCTGGTGTCAGAGCCATGGCCTCAAGCTCAGTGCCAAAAAGTGCAGTGTCATCCCCATTGGTAAAAACTCTGTACCCATGAACTACCACGTAGGCAGCAATCTACTTAACACCAAATGCATGATAAGAGACCTTGGGACCCAGGTAAACAGTAGTCTCTCCTTTGATAGTCACATCGCCACAGTAGTCAGGATGTCCTTCTACGTGGCACACCTCATCATAAAAGGGTTCTCATCAAGGAAAAAAGAGGTCATTATTCCCCTCTACTCGACACTCATTAGACCCATTATAGAGTACAACGCCCCTTTTGGAATGCACCTCACAAGACATCTGCAGCAGCTGGAAAGGCCACAGAAGTACCTCACAAAGAGGATTACTGGCCTCAAACAAATGTCCTACACTGACCGCCTCAAAAGACTCCAGCTTTACTCTGTAGCATTTCACTTACTTCGAGGTGATCTCTGCCTAACATATAAAGCTGTGTCAAACCCAGAGCTGTTGGACATGCTACACCTAAAGAAATCCCAATCCCTCCGAGCTACACGCTCTAGGGACCTAAACCTTGTCACCACAATAAACAGGACATGTTGGAGGGATAGATTCTTGTCCCAGAGACTTCCTATACTCTAGAACAAGCTACCCATCTATGTTAAGCAAAGTTCTTCATTAGCACTCAAGAAAAATCTTGAGTGGATGGGAGATAGGAAATACACCCTGAGGATCACTTCTGTGTCTCTGCTTGACAGTGGCACAGGAAAATAACTTTCTTGGGTGGCGTAAGCCATGGAACCTTGTTGGCTCAGCTTACGTAGGCCCCTTGGGCTGATAGCCTTGTACCTGCCTATGAACTTATTAATAAGGTAGTGAAATTTTGTCCATTAGCAGGTTTGCTATCACTGCAGGATCAGTGTGTGTGATACCGTTAGTTACTAGTTCGGCACACCCTTGGGTCCTACCTTTTAGGCTATGTACGTAGCTGTAAAAGGCCTTATGGTTATTCTTGGCTGTGATTGCTAAATTTTTCTTAGTTACCCTTAGAGGATTTGACATGTTGTCTTGTTTGCCTGTTGAGGCAGAGGAGGGTGCTTTTCCATTGTTGGGGCCTAGTCTTTGTTTTCTTAGACAGCAACTTTTTGCATTTGTTGTAAAGTTTGTTGATGCTGAATGTCCGCTAGGGCAGCTTGTTTTTACTTGGGGCTCTGGCTTTGATTCTCTCTGGAATAGCAGAGTCTGTACACTTATACACGTGATTGTACAGGATGCGTGCTATCACATCAAAGTGAACATGCACTCCAGAAGATAAGCTGTGCTTCTGGCTGGGAGCCACTCATTGCCACTTCAGAGCACTGCCCTTTGGTCTCATTACAGCCCCCAGGGTGTTCACCAAATGTATAGCAGTGGTAGCAGCTCACTTGAGACTGGTGGGATTATGGATGTTTCCATGTCTAGATGACTAGCTCCTGACTGCCCCAACTAAGCATCAGCTTCTACAGGCAAGGGACTACTTGCTCCAGATGTGCATTCATCTGGGATCATGGTCAATTACAAGAAGTCTCATTTCCCACCTACACTGAGTCTGGAGTTCATAAGTGCTTGTCTCGACACAGTCAGTCAGATAGCCTCTATTCCCTCTACTTGAATACATACACTGAGGTCCCAAGTCAAGAAAGTGATTCCAAGTTCTTCTCTTCCAGCCCAATTAATATTACAAGCCCTGGGATCCATGGCAGCAGCTATCATCCGTGTTCCTCTAGCCAGGTTCCACATGCGGATACTTCAATCGACTCTGTCAACTCAGTGATCCATTCTTCAACCTCCATTAACGATTCCAGTCAAGATCACACAAGTGTGCCAAAGAAATCTTTGGTGGATTCATTCATACTAGTTTTGTGAAGACCATCCATTTGTTCTTCCCCTCCCCAAGGTTATGGTGACCACGGGTGCCTCCCAGTTGCATTGGGTGGGGGCACTACTTGAGAAGAACAGTCCATGGTATGTGGTCCCCCAAAAAGGCCAAGATGCATATCACTGTCCTGGAGATGACAGCAGTCCTTCTAGCGTTGCAGGCCTTTCAAGACGTTCTCCCATCTGTGACAGTTTCCATACACATGGACAATATGTCATTGGTCTGGTACATCAATAACGAGGGCAATCAGATCTTACCCTCTTTGTTGAGAAGCTGTGAGAGTGTGGCAGTGGGCGATCTCTTCCATTCACTTTCTAATAGCAGTGCTTGTTCCGGGGAAATTCAACATGATTGCCGACAAAATGAGAAGGTCCATTCTGATGGCTCATGAGTGGTCTTTCAGTGTCAAAGTAGCAGAGAGAATTTTCCATCGATGAGACCAGCCATGCTTCGACCTATTTGCTTCTCCCCTCAAGAACAAGTGCAGCAGGTTCTTTGCCCTGATCCCTCCAATGGGGGAGTTATCAAAAGATGCTGTAGCCCACAATTAGCCCTCTGGCCTTCTTTATGCTTACCCACCATTACCTCTCATTCCCAAATTTCTGCAGAAAGCATTCTGGTTGAAGAGCACAGTTCTCTTCTTTGCACCCTTCTGGCCTCGTCAGATCTGATTCCCCTTCCTCTGGCCTCACCTTCTACATTTGTCCTGGATACTGGATCCCATTCTAGACCTCCTGTCTCACCTGACAGGTATACCACATCCAGAATTAATAGGCCTCAAGCTAACAGCATGGTTTCTCCAATTCCATTAATTGCTAGACAATCCAGGCTCTCCTCCCTGGTATGTCCTATCCTGTTATCTTGTCAAAAAGCTTCAACTAAAAGGGTTTACAAAAGTAAATGAAGGAGATTTGTTTTCTGGGCCCTTAATGAGGACCTGGACCCCTTTTCAGCACTTGTACCATCTATCTTTGGATTTTTAGCTTCAATTTTCAGTGAAGGTCCTAGTTTCTCAACATTGAAGTACAATTGGTTACCATTTCTAATTTCCAACTGGGTGAAAATCATTCTGCCTTAGCTTCTAAACTTTGTAAAGTCTTTCTGAAGGGAGCCATTTTACTTAGACCCTTTAAGTGATCCTTCTCTTCCTTGGGATTTATCTGTCATGCTTCAGGCCTTGACACAATCTCCTTTCTAACCTTCAGCGAGAGCAGAACTAAAATTTTTATCCTGGAAAACCAGTTTTCTGGATGCTGTCATATCAGCTAGATGAGTATCTGAAATCTAGGCTCTATCTTCTAAGCTTTCTTACCTGTTTTTTTTTTCACAAAGACAGGGTATCCTTGCGAGCAAGGCCATCTTTTTTGCCAAATTTAACTTCTGAGTCCAATGTAAACCAGGTCATTTAATCTACCATTTTTTTTCCTAACTTTTCAAATAAGAGAGAGTATATGTTCCACCTTTTGGATGTGCATAGGCAACTTTGCTTTTATCTTCGCAGAGCCAAGGACATCAGGAAAGCTGACTTAGCTATTTGTTTCATTTTCTCCTAACAGATTGGGCAATCAAGTATCCAAAGTTACACTGGCCAAATGGTTAACTGAATGTATTTCCTTTGTTTATGGTAAAGAAGGTCTATCCCTGCCCAAGCCTTCTAGGGCTCATTCCACGAGGTTTATGGCAGTTTGTTCAGGTTTTTGGTCAAGGGCTTCTCAAGGTGACATTTGCGCAGCTGCAGCTTGGACTTATGCTCACACCTTTATTGCTCACTACAAATTAATTTGATTTCCAGGAAGAGAGCAGCCTTTGGTTCTGCAGTACTCTGAAATATCTAGTCACAGTAGCTAGGGACACTGTCCTGTCAGTTGAGAAATGAATGAAAAGGACAACATAAGATAAAGTTAGGTACTCACCGTAACATTCAGTCTTTGTTGTCCATTTTCATTCTTCCTCAACTTCCTGCCCACCTATGCCCTTCCTTAACTTCTGGAAAGATCCAAGAGTTGTACAGGAACCTCTCTTCCTTGTTTGAGCTCCAGCTTCCTTTTTCTTTCTACCTTTTTTAATTTATATAAGGGGATGTTCTTCATATTTCACTGTTGCAGTCATCACATTTAGGTTATCCCTGCCAGGGTAGCCGTTGGCTGGCCCGAATACCAGAGACTTGGTATTTCTGCATCGTTTGCTGTTGCTTGAGGACTGACGTCAGGTCATCAGTGGTATAAAGTAAGGCAGCTGACACTATTACATCAGTCTTTCTTGCTGTGGAGTCTGAAGCAGAAGCAGTTCACATGGGTGCCAGTCGGCCGCTACCTGAGTTTAGTTTCCGAATTGAAGCTGAAGTCTTCTAAAGCTAAGTACCCCATTGGGGATCCTTTTTTCTTGCACTAACCAATGTCAGAAAAAGTTAATAATTGTCTCACCTGTGGAAAGCAAACACCACACTGAAACTTCCTCTCTTACTGCATCACTTGTCAAGCCCAGACCACGACGTCCCCCGTTGTAACTTCTGTGCTTTGTTTAACGCCAAAACTATCCATTGCCAGGCCCTTACTGTAGCCAGATATTTTTGTTTACAGTCCTTGAATTCTGATATGGCTTTGGTAAGCCATCTGACAGCAGATCTTCTGAAAGAACGTAAAGATAAAGACAAAGACAGACCGCACAGGTCCAAACCTTCCGACGACGCTTCCGTTAAGCTAGTCATCAGTACTCCGGTACTCAGTGAGGCGCTTTCACAGCCCCTGATTCCTGCTTCAGTTTATTCGCAGGCTGCTACCGAGACCCTTTTGGAGTCCGGTATGCCGCAAAACCCTTCTTCGTCTAAGGATCCTGCGGTCATCTCTATCTTGGATGGGTCTGGAGCCGCTGAGCAGGCACTGGCTTCCGAGGAAGTCCTTTGCACCACCGAATTTCGACACAAACTGACTTCTTTCTTTCGCAATTACCGTTCTTTCGAAAGCAACCGAGTTCCTTAGGCCCAGGGTTCGAACCACACCCAAGAAACCAACTACCCACTCTCAAGCACCTGCTACCTTGCCTCAGTCTCAAATGCTTAAAATGACAGAAGACCGTCTCATGCTGATCCAGGGGAAGCCGAGCTACCCCCTCAAAAAGAGAGAGAGATCTGTCCCCGGTAGTTTTGTCTGAACAAGAATCAGATGAATCGGATGCATCTGACTATGAAGACATGCAGCCCCCTCCACTTATGAGGATTCTGATGCAGAGGAACCCATTCCTTCAGCCTCACCCCCAGAGGATTTTTCCTTTGGGGAAACCCTGCATACTTTAAGGGAGCATTTCCAATGGGAGAGTTAGGACTACCCTCAGTCTAAAAAGAGATGCAGGGAATTTCTAGATCTTCCATAATGCAGACCCTTGGCCATCCCCCTGGTCCTGGATGTGGTGGATGATGTTTTCCTTGAATCCAGCTTGACTCCTGATGCCCTACCTCCTGCTCCAAGAAAACCATACGGGTACTACAGAGTGCCTGACTCACAGGAATATCTTTTTAGAAATCCAACAGCTGACCCTGAAGTCATTTCTCTAGGGTTTAAAGCAACCTCTGCTAAGAATCCCAACCCTTCAGACAGGGATTCCCGAGCATTGGACAGATGAGGTAAAAAAGTATACACCTCATCTTCTTTTGCTGTCAGGGCACTAAATTATCAGTTCCATATGCTTAAATATCAGCAACATACCTTGGAACTCCTTTGTCCGCCTTTCCTGCTTGAGCAGAATCTAAAGATTTGCTTGACTTAATGCATTCTGCAAGTCAAGTAACTAAACACACTTTGCACTGTGGTTTTGATGCCCTAAAAGCTTATTGCGGAGCAGCAGTCACTGGATCTGTCATTAGAAGACATGCACGACTTGAGGAACAACCCCTGCCAGACCATGTCAAATCTAAAACTTATTTGGCACTAAGCCAGAAGAGGTCTTAAAAAAGATGGAAGAAAAAGCAAAATCTATGCAAACAGTTAAAGATTTCTTGCAGGTCCAGCCCCCTAGGTTCAGCAGGCATTTCCCTCCAAGCACTGGTCCTTTCCTGCTCCGAGTAAACAGGCCCAGCCTAGGCCTCATGGAAACAGACCCTCACCAGACAGCAGCCCCAGGGAATGCAGAGATCTAAGCAGTGGACTACCTCCACTTCAAAACCAGGGAGTTTTAAGCCACCCCCTTATGGTAAGAACTCACAATGACTCACCTCCTCCCGACCTCTCTGCCCCCCCATCACTTACCCCTAGGAGGAAAATTCTCCTTTCACTCAAGCACCTGGTCCACCATTACCAAGGACCAATTGGTTCTAAACATTGTGCCCAGAAAAGAGGGCACCTGGTGCCCCGTCCTCGATCTATTCATTCTAAATACCCTTCCCAGTAATCCCAAAATTCAAAATGCTCACCCTTCAGCAGCTGCTACCCATGCTCTCCAAGGACGCTTGGCTAGCTACCCTGGATTTAAAAGAGGCCTACCTCCACATTCCTATGGGTCTATATTATAATGTCGACATGTTAAAATGTCGATTCTGACTTGTTCGACATGAAAATGTCAAACTACAAGGTTACCGAACGGGCAAATCCATTGGAAAGAAATCGGTTGGCCAAACACCAACCCCCCCCACACCCCAACTAAATATTCTAACTCCGAGACTGCACTACAGTCAGGGAAAGGGCAGGTGTAAGAGAACGGCCAACCGATTTTGGTGATTAGGCCATTTGGTAACCTTGTAGTTCAACATTTTCGTGTTGAACAAGTCAGAGTCAACATTTTAACATGTTGATATTATGATATAGACCCATTCCTATCAGGGAATCATGCAGAAAATATCTCCACTTCAAGGCAGAATCTCAACACTTTCAGTTCTCTGCACTTCCCTTTGGCTTATCTACTGCTCCCAGAGTTTTCATAAAATGCCTGGCTCTGGCCATTACCTTTTGCTGACAAAGAAATATTCAAATATACCCCTACTTAGACGACTGCCTTATTCAGGCAGACAGCCAAGAAAAGCTGCTCAAACACCTGGCCTTTGTAAAGAGCCTACTAACGTCCCTAGGGTACACAATCAACGAAAAGAAATCAAAACAAGAGCCCACCCAAAGGATAATCTTCCTGGGTGCAAGTCTGGACACAACATCCCAGATGGCATACCTTACACCAGAGAAACAAGCTAAATTCACCGGCAGATGACCTAAGCAGAAATCTCATGGACCCACACAAGTGGAAACTAGAACCAAAGATATTCAACCTTTTGAGAAACAAATGGGGGGGAATCAAGAGCCTACTTCTCTCAACTGGCCACCAGACCCCAGCTTTCTGCAAGGAAAATCCTGCAAGCGCTGGGGTTCATGGCATCTTACATACTCTTCAAGAAACTCTTGCAAGACTGCATATGAGGAAACTTCAGTGGTATCTAAAGAGCCTTTAGTGTCAACAAGACCAGGAAACTCTTCTACCTATAATGCCTTGCCTCAGAAAGGAATTTCTTTGGTGGGCAACAGCATGCTCCCACAAGGGACTGCCTTTCTCCCCACACCCCGCCACCCAGACCCTCACCACAGACGTATCAGACTATGCTTGGGGTGCACAACTGGACGGCAGATGCATACAGGGCCAATGGAGCCCACAGCAAATCCCCTGCACATCAGTCAAAAACAGATGATGGCTGTGCAGCACACCTTGATAGCTTTCAAACCCCTTCTCTCTCCAGGGGTTCTCCTGATTAAAGCAGACAACACCACTGTGATATGATACATCAACAAACAGGGAGGGACTCATTCCTACCCTCTATGCAGGCTGGCCATGACCCTTTGGCTCAAAGCCTCTTCTATGCAACTACACGTGTTAGCACAATACCTACCAGGCTCTCTCAACTCCCTGGCAGACCAATTAAGCAGAAACCTTTTGGACCCACACTAGTGGCAGCTCAACAGAAGTACCTTCTTCCTAATAACTCAGAAATGGGGAACCCCGAAGGTTGACCTCTTTGCCTCCCACACCAACCATCAGCTCAGCAAATTCTGCAGCAGGGAGTATCACTGCATGGCTTGGAAAGTGGATGCCCTGTCCTACCCCTGGGTCAACCTCTCGGTCTATGCCTTCCCTCCTCTACCTCTCATCCCCAGGGTACTGCTCAAAATCAGGGAGGAAAAACCAAGGCCCATTCTTACAACTCCAGACTGGCCCAACAGTACTGGTACCCCTTGCTGCGCAGCCTGTCCCCGCTGCCTCCATGGCATCTTCCTCAAATTCCAAACCTCCTAACCCAGAGTGAAGGGGAATTCATGCATCCCCAATTGCAGACGCTCAATTTTTCAGCTTAGCTTATTCCCTAACCCTGAACCAATCTGCCATCCTCAGTAAACAGGTTCTGGATATCCATGAGGCCAGACGCCCTAGCACCAGAAAGTCTTATGCAGATAAATGGAAAAGGTTCTGCACCTGGATCCAGGCTAAGGGGGCCAATATGGCACAGCCCTCCATCCCTCTCATCCTGGATTACTTAGCTGACCTACTACACAGTGGTCTCTCTCTCTCTCTTCTCTATAAAGATTCATGCCTCTGCTATTTCTGCTCATTCTCCCACTGAGCAGCCCCTTTTCTTACACCCTTTGATCAAACAGTTCCTCAGAGGGGTTAGCAACTTGAGGCCCCCCAGAAGGGCGCCAACACCAGCTTGGGACCTTAATTTTGTCTTGGAAAAGCTCACCCTACCTCCTTTTGAACCAGCTTCTTCTGCAGAGCTAAAATTTCTCTCTTGGAAGACGGCCTTCCTTCTGGCCATCACTTCAGCCAGAAGAGTCTCTGAGCTGCAAGCACTCATGGTTTTGGAACCCTTCATCATCTTCCATGCAGACCGGGTATCCCTCAGAACTAACCCATCCTTCATGCCCAAGGTGGTATCCAGTGTGGCTCTCAATTAATCCATTCATTTGCCCACCTTCTTTCCTAATTCCCCAGAACAAGGGGGAAAGGATTATTCACTCTCTAGATGTACACAGACAGCTCAGATACTATTTGGACAGGACTAAATCCTTCAGAAAGTCTGATTAATTGCTGGTTAGCTTTGCTACAGGGGCAGAAGGCAAAGCCATCTCTAAGCAAACCGTTTCCAAATGGATAGCACACTGCATCCATTTCTGCTACAAACAGCATGGTAAGCCTCCCCCCAAGGGGATCAGGACACATTCCACCAGAGCAGCCTCCACCTCTGCAGCTTTCCTCAGAGGAGTCTCCACCAGGGACATCCTGGAGGCTGCCACCTGGACATCTGTTCACACATTCACCAAGCATTACCACCTGCCTCTCTTCTCCAAATCCAGGGCAGGGTTTGCCTCTGCAGTCTTTCAGGGCATCCTAGCCAGCCCCTAGCTTCCATGACTTCCTCCACCCATTTCCTCAACTTTGAAAATCTACCCAAATGTGAAGACTGCAACAGTGAAACACGAAGAACATAGTACAGTTGTGTACACTTACCATAAATATAGATGTTCGAGTGTATTCACTGTTGCAGTCCTAGTTTCCCCCCTCCATCCCCCTGTTTTCTCTTTCTCCTTTTGTTACCATTCTTCCTTGTTGTTCTCCTTTCCTTACAAGGGACATATTGGTATTTATTTTCCACTGGTGGGGTTCTTCCACCAGAACCTGGCCTCCTTCTTTGGGGGTTCCTGACAGGTTAGGGCAAGAAGAACTGATGTAATGGCGTCGGCTGCCTTACTTTATACCACTGACGACCTGACGTCAGTCCTCAAGCGACAGCAACCAAAGCAGAAATACTAAGTCTCTGGTATTTGGGCCGGCCAAGGGCTACCCTGGCAGGGATATAACCCAAATGTGATGACTGCAACAGTGAATACACTTGAACATGTACATTTATGGTAAGTGTACACAACTGTACTTTGTCCCTTTATATCTAGGGGCAGCAAACCTGATCTGAGGTATGTTAGGTTGGTGGGGTATTATGGGTAAAGGAAGGAGCTTGAGAGTTCTTTGATCTGATGATCTGGTAGAAATGGCTAAGTTGGATCCAAGTCTTGGATCCAAACCCATTAGTTGAGGAAGAATGAAAATGGACAACACAGCCGGAATGTTACATAACTTTTTTTCATATACTTTACATAATTTCAGTCTTAAATATTTGGGCTTTTCACATGATATGAAATTAAAGACAGCTCTTCTGACTTTGATGGCTGTAAGTACCCTAAATGAGTAACAGTGTATTTTCTAGACAACTGGCACAATGTGCCCTACAAGCAGTACCTGCAAAATATAAGTATGTGTACTTAAGTAATGACCAAAGGTAAATATTGTGTACCACAGTGTATTACTTTCTCTGCAGGAAATGTACACTGTTTAGCACCATCAAAACATGTCATCTGAATTATGATTTCTTACCATCCCTTATATTACTCTGAGTAGATTCACATAGTCCCAGTACCCATTATAAATAGAGTAATTATTGAGTCAATAAAAATCATATGGTATAATTCATGAGGACTAAATTGTTTTGTAATAATGTAAAGGAGCAGGGGAAATAAAATTCATCCTCTTCAGTGAAGAGTAGTTTTATACCTGCTGGCCATCATAGCTTCCTCGGAAACTTATTAACACATGACGTTCTCTGCTCTGAAATTTTACCATAAGGATTGCTGATCAGGGTTTACAGTGGTAAATGTAAAACAGAGGTGTTAATATTGTGAGATCAAAGTATTGATTTGAAAGGTGCAGTAGATGATTTGGCCAGCTTTCCATTTAGCTGTTTTGACTGCTTACTCCTGCACAAAAATAGATCAACCCTTGGGTGAGTAAAGCATATTGGACTGGATTCTGACTACTCCATCGAGCAGTATTTTCGTAACTGGTGGTGTGGCTGACTGCAGGCTGCCTTTGCATACATTTACTGCATTAGCCCACAGTGTTGACCATGAGGTCCAAACATCTTGCCAGTATTGAAATATGAGTAAGTTTGATCCATACCCCTTTCTTAGCTTCATTAACTGGGTTGTGGGTTACTCATCATCTGTCAATGAAGGTGTAGAGTACTTCATTTAATTCCTTCCAGACACAGTAAACTGCATGCTAAATCAGGTCGAGTAATCTCCATTGGATTATTCCTCAAGCAAGCTTGTGATGTCAGATATGGGTCACCTTTGATCTCTTCCATCAGTCAACTTAAAGGTTATCTCATAAGACAAAGAGAAGTTAAAAATAAAACACATTTCATGCTAGCCAGCAGACATTATCTGGGCTAATTAAAGCTAAAGGCTAACAATCCAAAGAGAAGGTTTGGAATAGCACTGATCACCTCCTGAACCCCTTTTCATTTCTCTGTTCTCTTCTTCTTTCCTTTAACTTTCAACAGACTGCCTTGCTTTTGCAGCACATTTTCACTTCTGTTGTAACAGTTCTTACCAAGCTAATGTCAGGGTCAATTCTCTCGCCTTGAATGCCCAGTGTTTTCTCTTCATACTGCCTCACCTCATGTGGTATAGAAGAAACTACTTGGTAAGATAAAACCTGATTTATTTTTGTAAATAAATTGTTCCCAGAAATTTTGAAACTGCACAAGAGCCATTAAACACCCTTTTCCAGTCTTTAACAATCACTCCAGTTGTTTGGTGACATTGGAGGAATATATAAAGTCAAGTCACAAAAGACTGGAGAGAATAGAAAAAAAGCTCCAAGAGCTATTCCAGTGAGATGATAAAAGTGCAGAAATCAGAGGTTAAAATAAAGGAAAGACTGTCTGAATGAGACTTCTCAAGAACTGTTAAAAAAATAAATAAATACAAAACAGAAGTAGGATCACACAGAGAAACCCTGAAATTTTCTGCTGTGTCCGTGAAAATGAAAGAAATGGATTGCATTGCTTAAAAGTACAAATAAGCAACTGGACTGATATGCCACATAGAAACGTAACATTGTGTGTGTGTGTATATATATATATATATATATATATATATATATATATACACACTCCATATCTGTCCATGAGGAACCTGCCAAGACCTGTATTAGTAAAGATGCAACCATATCAACAGAAAAGCTGATCCTAACAAAACTGTGGCAGAAAGGAAGAAAAAGTATTAAAAGTTAAACACAGTATAGTTTGTGGAAAATGCTTATCCACTGTACATTAGGCAGAAGAGAAGCACGTTTATCCCTATCCCTGCAATTAGGAGATAATTTTGGTCTGTTGGCCATTTTTACAAAGTACCTATCCATTTCACCATGGTTGGGGTTCAGGTGACATTAGGTGAGCTGGTTTTCTTCACTTCTCCTGAGTTGGTTTTGTATTGGCAGCCTGCACAATCACATGCTGGTTTTGTGTGTTTTCTGGTTCTTCAACACTCATGCCTGACCGTCCCAGATCTTCTCTCACACAATCCATCCACCTCTTTGTTGGATGTCCTCGTTTTCTGTTACGTTCTTCCTATCTGCCCCTGATCTTTTTCACCAGATTGCCTTCTGCTTTTTTGTGTGTCCAGACCATTGTAATCTGTTCTGTTTGTTTTTTTCTGCAATTGAAACTACTTTGGCTTCTGCACATGTCCTCATTTCTTCGGTAGTCCCACAGCATGCATACTACCAGAATTCTCAAGCACTTCATTTGCATCACCTCGACCTTCCTCATCTGCTCTGCCTTTACTGGCCATATAGTAGTACTGGTCAAACCACTGTGTTGTGCACTTTTTTTGGCATTCTTCTGTCATAGACTACACCTGAGACTCTATGCCAGTTGGCTGTAGCCCCTGTGATTGTAGCTTTGACCTCTTCTTTCAGACTTTCCTTCTCCTCAACCACCCTTCCCAGATACTTGAAGCTTTTAACCTGTTCCGCTATCTTCCTTTCTATCTCAATTGTCAGCTTATTCTGTTTTCCAGAAATTGCTGCCATTACCACTGTCTTTTCTATGCTTAGTTTCATTCCATGTGCCTTCAATTTTGCATTCCATTCCCCTATCCTTTGTTGAAGTTATTGCTCAAGAGTCTGCCTGTAATGCCGCATCATCTGCATACAGCAACTTTGGTGATCTGTCCCCTCCATCCTGTTTGTTAATGTAGTTCATCACCAGTATGAACAGCAGTGGACTCAGAGCTGGACCCTGTGCACACCCACTCCCACTGGGAACCCCTGTGTGAGACCGAACACTGCTCATAGTTGAGTAACTAATTCTTCCAATGTTTTTGGAACTTTGAACCACTGCAGTACTGCCAAAATCAGATTTCTTGGGACCTTGTTATATGCTTTCTCCAAGTCTAGGAATGCCCAGCTGGACTCTTTCCTCATCTCTAGCTTCTTCTCAACTGTCTCACTGCAAACATCAGGTCAGATGTTCTTCGTGTTTCACTGTTGCAGTCATTACATTCGGGTTATCTGCCTGCAGGTAGCCCTCAGATGGCCTGAATATCAAAGTCTTGGATCCCTGCGTTGGATGTTGCCCTTCTTCCATGACGTCAGGGGTTTAAAACATGCAGCTGATGCCATTACTTCAGTCTTTCTTGGTGCGCGGTGCCCAAAGCAGAAGCAGTTCGCAAGTGCTGGTCGGCCGACTCCTGAAATTTTCGTTCTTGAGTTTCAGAACCGAAATCTTCAAAAAAGCTAAGTACCACGTTGGAGATCCTTTTTCTTGCTCTAAAACGATGTCAGTAAAAGTTAACAATTGTATTACCTGTGGAAAGCAAATACCTCATAAAAATTTTCATTCGTACTGCAATCTTTGCTTAGGCCAAAACCACGACATTCCACACTGTCGGTTTTGTGCCTTATTCAACCCCCGAACTATTCGTTGTCGGTTTATTTTTGCTGCAAATTATTTTGGTACTCTGTTTAACTATCCAGAAATGGCTTTGGTAAGCCATCTGACTACTGACATTACGAAAAAAATGTAAAGATAAAGAAAAAGAGACAGACCGCATAGGTCCAAAGCTGCCGACGATGCTACTGTTAAGCTAGTCACCAGTTCACCGGTACTCAGTGAGGCGCTTTCGCAGCCCCTGATATCCACTACTTCAGATTCGCAGGCCTCTGCTGAGACCCATTCGGAGTCCGGTATGCCACGAGATGCTTCTTCGACCATGGAACCCGCGGATGTCTCTACCTTGGATGGGTCCAGAGCCGCTGTGCAGGCACCAGCTTCTGAGGGTATATTCAGGCCTACTGACATTTCAAACTGATGCCATCTTCTTCTTCAAGGCCTAAAACTCGACCCACGCCTAGAAAACTGATGTCCAAACCGCATGGTCTGGCCCATATGCCTAAAAAACAAATGATAAGAATGGCTGAAGACTTTATTACTTTAATTAGGGGAAGCCAACCTTCACTGTCTAAGAGACCTAGAACTGATTTCCCTGCTGATTCTTCTGATCAGAATTCTGAAATTTCTGTTTCTTCTGATTACCAGGATTTGCCCTTATCAACCTATGAGGATTTTGATGCAGGAGGGCTTCATTCCCTCTGCTTCCCCTCCAGAAGATTTTTCTTTTGGTGAAACCTTGCACACTGTTAGGGAGCATTTTCGCTGGGAAAGCCAGGATTACTCTGACTGCATTTTGCAGGCAAATAAATATTCAAATATACCCATACCTGGACGATTGTCTAATTCAGGCAGAAAGCCAGGACATGTTACTAAAACATCTGGCATTTGTAAAGAAACTTCTAACCTCACTGGCGTACACCATAAACGAAAAGATATCTCATCTAGTACCCTGCCAGCAAATTGTATTCCTGAGAGCAAGCTTGAACACAACTTCCCAGATGGCTTACCTCACACCAGAGAAACAAGTTTATTTGACAGCCTACTTCAAACTACTGGCCACAAAGACCCAGCTATCTGCAAGGAAAATTCTGCAATCCCTGGGGTTCATGGCCTCTTGCATTCTACTAATTCCATATGCTACAGTAGTATCTGAGAAGCCTATGGTGTCAACATTTGAGTCTAAAAAAGTATGTGTTTTAATGTATTCACCTCATGTTAACGAAATTAAAAACATCTTATTAAGACATTGGAACATTTTAACTGTTGATGAGGAAGTAAATAAAGTAGTTGGAAATAGACCATGTTGATGAGGAAGTAAATAAAGTAGTTGGAAATAGACCATGCTGTGTACACAAGGTGGGATTGAATATTAAAAGATTGTTAGAGAGTACTACAAACATTCGTAATAACCCTTTGTTGCAGGATGTCTCCACAAAAAAGTGTGGTTCATGTAGACAATGCTTTGCTATAAATGAAAATAAGGGTTGTAAACTAGATGATATAAATAGGACATACATAAAGTTTATAAAAGGGAATTGTTACAGCACAAATATAATATACCTTGCCAAATGTGATTTATGCACAGCGTTTTATATTGGAAAAACCGAAAGGCAATTTAGGAGACGGATTTATAAACATTTGTATAAGATTAAGGTTCATGACACTAAGAATGCCTTATACAGACATATAAAACAGTATGGTGCTGGACATGTTTTTAGATTTGCCATAATTGATCATGTACAAAAATCACCACGGGGAGGAAATTTTAAAGCTCTCTTAGGAAAAAAGGAAAGTATGTGGCAGATGAAAACTAATGCCACTAAGTTTCCTGGTATTAATGATTTTATATCTATCAAACCCTTATTACAATTATTATAAGTGGGATGTGATTTTATATATTGATTTCATATATTTTTGTCTTTCTCATGTTCAAGGAAAATGTTTTATGCATATGCAGAACCAACTTTGTAGGGTTTTCTTTGGGTATCCATTAGCAACATGTAGTAAATTATACATATTATTTGACATGTTATGAATTTAGTAGATTAGTTTTATTGGTATATATATTCATGTTTTTTTATATATTTATACATTTATACATTTTTATATATATATATTTTCTTCCTTCATATGTACATATATTTACATTTTCAATATTTTCATAGTAGTGGGCTTTATGATTATTAGTACCTGTTGACATTTTAGCAATGTTATGTTTTAAAACGCTTTTGAGCATTTGTATACTGAATTTCAGGTTTTATTAATTGTATGCACTGGCACTTTAAAAGTTGACGTCAGCTATTTGAAATGATTTTGTGTATTCAAAGTTGGCGCCAAAAAGTTGTTAAATTTGGTGTTAATTAAGATGTACTTTGTCTGATGATGTCTGCATTGCAGATGAAAGCGCTTACACTTGTTTTGTTCAGTTTCTTGTGTGTTAATAAATTCGCTGCCTTATCCCTGTTCGAGTCCTGTTTCACTGTTTGAACTAGTTAACCTAGCGGAGATGGATTGCGGTCTCATTTATTGATTCAGTGATTGTCTAATTCAGGCAGAAAGCCAGGACATGTTACTAAAACATCTGGCATTTGTAAAGGAACTTCTAACCTCACTGGCGTACACCATAAACGAAAAGATATTTCATCTAGTACCCTGCCAGCAAATTGTATTCCTGAGAGCAAGCTTGAACACAACTTCCCAGATGGCTTACCTCACACCAGAGAAACAAGTTTATTTGACAGCCTACTTCAAACTACTGGCCACAAAGACCCAGCTATCTGCAAAGAAAATTCTGCAATCCCTGGGGTTCATGGCCTCTTGCATTCTACTAATGCCATATGCTACAGTAGTATCTGAGAAGCCTATGGTGTCAACATTCTCAGGACCTGGAATCAGTGATTCCTATCATTTTTTGCATAAAGACAGAGTTCCTTTGGTGGGCAGAGGCCACAACAAGGGGCTCTCATTACTCTACCCCCTGCTGCCCAAACCCTAACAACAGACGCATCAGTCTATGCATGGGGGGCTCACTTGGCAGGGCAGTGTATTCAGGGCAAATGGAGCCAGAGTCAGATGCACCTGCATATCAATCAAAAAGAAATGTTAGCTGTACAGAATTCACTGACAGCCTTCAAGGACCACATTCTTCCAGGGCAATTATTGGTAAAGACAGACAACACCACTGTTATGTAGTACATAAACAAGCAGGGGGGAACCCACTCATACCCGCTGTGCAGACTAGCCATGGCTCTGTGGAACACAGCCTTGAGCTACCAAGTGCACCTACAAGCTCAATTCCTGCCAGGCAAGCTAAATTCACTGGCAGATGACCTAAGCAGAAATCTCATGGACCCACACAAGTGGAAACTAGAACCAAAGATATTCAACCTTTTGAGAAACAAATGGGGGGGAATCAAGAGATAGGCCTGTTTGCCTCCCCTTAAAACTACCAGTTGGACAGATTTTGCCAAGGACTTCCCACAGTCAAGCTTGTAAAGTGGATGCCCAGTCCTTCACCTGGAAAAGCCTCTCAGTTTATGCCTTTCCCCCTCTGCCTCTCCTCTCGAAAGTTCTGCTAAAGATCAAACAGGACAAACAAAGGACAATACTGATTGCACCAGACTGGCCACGCCAACACTGGTACCCCCTCTTGCTCAGTATGTCATTGCTGGAACCATGGCACCTGCCTCAGACCCCTTCCCTGCTGTCCCAGCAGGAGGGCTAGATTCTACACCCTCAGCTTCAAACCCTGAACCTTGCAGCATGGCTAATTCCTTGAGCTCTCCAATAGCATCCCTCAGTAAGCAGGTGCTAGATGTCATTCTTGAGGCAAGGATGCCTAGTACTAGAAAATCCTATGCTGAAAAGTGGAAAAGATACTGTTCCTGGAGACAGACTCAGGGGATGGGCACAACAGTGCCCAGCTTACCACATATTCTTCAGTACTTAACAGAAATGCTCCACAAGGGCCTTTCCTTCTTGTCAATTAAAATTCATGCCTCTGCCATGTCAGCACATTATAATACTGAACCACCCCTCTTCTTTCACCCCCTGCTAATGCAATTCCTCAGAGGGGCCAAAAATTTAAGACCACCCAGGAGAGCCCCTACTCCAGCCTGGGACCTTAACTTTGTATTGGAAAAGCTGAATCTAGCTACTTTTGAGCCGGCTGCAACTGCAGAGTTGAAATTCCTTTCTTGGAAAACAGCCTTCCTTCTAGCCATCACTTCAGCAAGAAAAGTGTCTGAATTACAGGCCCTTATGGCAGTGGAGCCCTTCATCATCTTCCATGCAGACGGTGTCCCTCAGGACCAGCCCTTCCTTTATGCCGAAGGTGGTGTCCAGTGTGGCCCTTAATCAGTCCATTCATTTGCCTACTTTTTTCCCTAATCCACAGAACAAAGGAGAGCGAATACTGCACTCTTTGGACGTGCACAGACAACTTTGATTTTATTTGGATAGGGCTAAGCCTCTCAGAAAATCTGAACAGCTGCTAGTTGGCTTTGCTGCAGGGGCCAGAGGGGAAGGCCATTTCAAAGCAAACCATTTCTAAGTGGATAGCCCATTGCATTCATTTCTGCTATAAGCACCATGGAAAAACCTACCCCACAGGGGATTAGATCACATTCCACCAGGGCTGCATCTACCTCTGCAGCCTTTCTCAGAGGTGTCCCTACCAGGAACATCCTAAAAGCTGCTACCTGGAGCTCTGTACATACCTTCACAAAGCATTACCACATGCCTATTTTTTCTAAATCCAGAGCTGGTTTTGCCACTGCAGTCTTGCAGGGCTTAATAGCTGGTCCTAATGCTGTCTAACTTTGGGAATCAACCCAAATGTAATGACTGCAACAGTGAAACAGGAAGAACATAGTACATTTGTGTACACTTACCATAAATGTAGATGTTAGAGTGTATTCACTGTTGCAGTCCTGGTTACCCTCCCTCCAGCCCCCTGACTTCTCTTGGCTATACCTTTCCTCCTGTTTAGTGTATTACAGCTTCCTGGTGTATTTGCTTTTTGTTAGAGGTGTAACCTAACATGTAATTGCTTCCCATTATGGGGGCACCTGACGTGGGGCAAGAAAAACTGATGTAATGGCGTCAGCTGCATGTTTTATACCCCTGATGACCTGACATCATGGAAGAAGGGACAACATCCTATGCTGGGATCCAAGACTTTGATATTCAGACCGGCTGAGGGCTACTTGCAGGCAGATAACCCGAATGTAATCACTGCAACAGTGAATACACTCTAACATCTACGATTATGGTAAGTGTACACAACTGTACTTTGTGCTGCATCCTGATCTGAATCTAAACTCCTCATCTCCCATCGTACATTCTTCTGTAATGCATATCTGCTTATCAGTCACCCTCTTTAGAACTTTCATGCAATGTGACAGGAGTTTGTCTCTGCACTGTCCACAGTTGTGTTTGTTCCCTTTGTTCTTGTACACTGGCATGAGTATGCTTATTCTCCAGTCATCTGGGATGCACCTTTCTCTCCACACTGCTATGAGTACCCTCAGAAGCCATTTCTTCCCTGTTTTGCCTGCCATCTTGATCATATCTGCTGTTACCTCATCTGAGCCTGCTGCTTCCTCTGAATTTATTTTCCTTAATGCTGTTCTTCTAGAGTGAGTTGCTCTTCTTCTGTCATCGTAGTCCAGCTCTGAGGCAGTTCTGTGGGGTTTTCTTCATTCAGTAGCTGCCAGAAATACTCCTTCAATCTGTGTCTGATGTCCTGTGGACTGGTGAGCAAGTTGTTGCTGGCATCCCTTACGAAGGGTGCCTGACTATCTTCTTTATCTTTCTGTCTTTGCCTTGCAACCTGATGTAGTTTCTTTCTGCCACGCACTGAGTCACTTTCCAGAAACTCATTTCTTAGCTTCTTTGTTAGCCAGCCAGTATTCCTTCCTAGCCTGGTTGGTCTTTTCTATCTACCACTTTTTCCTGCACTCCTCCTTTCTTTTGATGACTTCCTGGACTTCTGCATTCCACCACCAGCTTTTTTTTTATGTAACTTAGTTCCATATCTGTTTCGGCCACATATCAGTTCTGTAGTCTTTGCACATGGTGTTTTGAGGCACTGTCATTTTTCTTCAGCTCCACCTGTTTCTTCTTCTTTTTTGGGTGCTAGAGCCCTGAGTAGTTTCTTGAACTGTTGTACTTTCCCTCCAGTCAACTTCCAGGTTTTCAGCCTGGTCTCTGTTGACCTTAGAGCTTTCTCTGACCACTGCTTGCAACTGATTGTGGCAACCAGTGGATTATGCTGTGGGCCAGCTATTTCGCTGAGGATGACTTTGCAATCATGGATTCTACCCAGTGCCCTTTCCTTACTAAGAGAAAGTCTACCTGAGTTGCATGTTGAGCACTCTTGTATGTGATCTTGTGATTGTCTGCAGTTATTTATTTTATTTATTCCTTGTTGACCAGGTTAGTACAAGTAGGCTAGCAGCCTCTTTTCAGGGGAGACCCAAGGTATGTTTTATACTACTAGGTAAATTTGGTCAGGGCATCAGGAAACTTCTAGTCTTTTTGACAGGTGCCATGGGATCTTACATTCACCTGGGTTACTACCATCTCAAGCAGATGGGACCTCGGTTTAACATCTTATCTGAAGGGTGGTACAATCAGGAATACAGTTTACATTGTGTCACACTGCAGTGTCGGCAATCAATTTACCTGGCATGGGAATAAAACCTATAGCTTTTTGCACCAAAGGGGGAGTGTGCTACCTGTTGTGCCATTGACACTGCGTAGTCATCAGAGGATTGACTAGCATGTTCTGAATAACCTCAACAGGGGTCCTCCTAGCATTTGCAAAGCTACTTTTTTTTTCATTAGCAAATACTTTTATTTGGAGACGAGTTAGCAGATTCAAGCAATTAACCAGGAAAGGTCTGGAGAGAGTGTTTTGAGCAACGTGGATGCAGCACATTGTAATTCAGTGTAAATGTACAGTGTAATTAGTATTTAAATGTATGTTGAAAGCAGTTCATTGAGAATAAAATGAAGTCTGAAAGTGTGGGAGTGGAGTGCATAAGTTATATAAGTAATTGCCTCCTCAACAGGCTTAGTACTTTAATGCATTTAATATGACAGTGTACAATTTTGTTTATTTAATGTACCCAGTGCACTTTTTCTTAGGGCTAAAAGTTAGTTTGCTGAAAGCATGCAAGCTGTTTTTCAGATCTAGGAGGGGAGTGGAGACAAGAAAAGAACAGATAATCAACATAAAGGGGGAGACAGGCTCTAACATGCAGGTATTTTAGAATAGATAACGCCTGCTGGTGCAGTTGTCAGTTCTGGGCAGCTGTTCCTATCTGTTGGTATATACTTCATTTTTGGGAAATGTATATAGTTTTGTGTGTGTTGAAAGTCAAAAGGGTGAGGGTTCTGAAAATATACTTAATTTTTTTGCGTATTTTAACCAAAGCAAAAAGTCTTGAAAATGTGACATGAGTTCAAATGGAAATGAAACTGAAATAGGGATCAACTTGCCAGACATTAGTGTGTGCATTAAAACTATAAGTTGGAATCATAATGGCTACTCTGTAAGTCACATGAGATATAAATGGCCTTGCAGGTATAGACAAAAGCAAAGAATTATTGCCTTATCAGTAGTAATGTGGACTGTAAATGGCCATGTAGGTATAGACAAAAAAAGCAAAGTACTGAATCGTATTAAGTGTAGGGTGCAAATAAAAATGTTATAATAGAAGTAGTTTGGATAGAAATGAGTATGAATTTAACAAATAAAGTATTTGATGGTGGACATTCAGCAGAATACTGGGAACAAATGAAAAGGAAGTAGTAATACTAATTGCTAGAGGGGCAGGGGCCCCAGTATTGGTAGAAATAAAAAAAAGCTAAGAATGGTAAATTTTTATTGTAGTAAAGGGTTATTGACAAAGAAGCAGGATTATGCTGGGATATATTTATACTCCACCTAAAACTGCTACTATTATGCTGCTCAAGAGAATTTTGGGAAAAATAGTAAGCTTTCAGCAGGGAATATTGTTTATGGATGGGGACTAGAACCTAATTTTTATTACTGAAGATGTTCTGGCTGAATCAGAAGGCAAATAATTGCAAAAGAAGAAAGATTTGTGAAGAAGTATATAATAATATTTTATATAGAAGATGTGAATCCCATAGCAGGGACTGTTGACAGAATTTACATACAGTACATAGGCTAGATAGAAATTGCACTTCTCAAGAGCATATGCATTTAATTGAGGGCTCTTTGAGGCACGTAATACAGGGAGAACACTTGAGAAGGCCAACTCACTTAGTTTCTTAACCTTGAATTATCTTCTGCTCCTCCTTCCTCCCTTTCCACTTTACAAAAAAAAAAACAAAAACATTTCTAAGCTTGTTTCCTGCCTTTCCTGTAAGTAGACTAGTCCAGATACAGATTTGCTGTATCCAGGATTGTTTGTAAGTTTCTGAGACCCCAAGCATTTCTGTGTTGGAGGGAAGCCTTCTATCTTATCAGTGGGGGTGGTAAGCACTAGGTAGTTTATCTGGAAAAAAAAAATTATGCATTGCCGCCTAGCTAGGGTTAAACTTTTCCCGGTGCCATAAAGTGTGCTCTTCAATTTTCCCTTAGAACTAGCCAGTTTTTAGTTTTAGCTATCAAATCTGTTTCTTTGACCTCAGCATTTGTTCAGAACTCATAAGCACTAAATAAGCTACAAATTACTACAGCACTCAACTTTTCTCACTTGTCTAGAGGAAAACAGTTTTTAGTACTTAATAAATAAGTGCATATCCAGGCATGTCTAAGGGTCATCTCTCGGTGTTTTCTCCTGTCTACCTGATGAATCTGGGCATCTTGGGGCAATACAGCAATTGCCTCATGTACACAGACAACCCTCGCCTCCTACCACCCAACACTATAACCTGTGAGAGATGCACTTATATAGCCAAACTGGAAGCAAAGCTGTCTTCACACGAGACTGGACTAGGCAGTCAAGAGGAGAAGGTAAACACTTGCACCACACCACACTCATCACATAGTCCCTCAAAACCTACACCATCAAAACACACACATAGAAACGCAAAACACACACCTACATTCACGGAGGCACTCAATAAAAATCTGCCCAAGCAACAGGGACCTCCAAAGCAGAAACTCAAGCAACCTCCACCCCCCAGCACAACCCAAATGACACATAGCCCACAAACTCAGCGTGCTACTCAACCACAGCTTGTAAGGCATAACAACATACCCAACACTCTAGTCATAGGTGACTCTATAGTCAGGCACACTGATGTTCCACTTACCAGGCTAAACAAGGAGAAAGTTACTGTCAGCTGCCTGTCAGGTGCCACAATCCACCATATAACGCATGCACTCAGGTCACTCCACAACAAGTACAAATATGACTCTGTCATTGTCCATGTTGGTGTGAATGACCCAAGACGTACCTCCCTGGACTGCATGAAAAGAGGAGCTGTCCGATCTTGTAGCCCAGGCAGGTATGACCCTAGCCCTGAGTAGCATCCTGCCATCACTCAGAATGCTACCACAGTACAAGGACAAAATGACTGACAATTTAGCAATTGACTAAACTTCTGATGTCATTCTAAAGGGATCCAGTATCTGTCTGCCTGGGATGACATGATCGGCAGACCACAGTGCTTTGCCAGAGATTGCCTGCACCTGTCACCCTTGGGATTCCAGATACTAGCTAAGGCTCTTACCACCCCTATAGTGCCTTTTTTAGGCAAGGTTCAAATGACAAATTCGCCACAGTAACAGGTACAAGCAAGCAAAATCTGAGGGTAATGCTACCCAGTGCTAGAAGTCTAAACCTCAAAATGCACTCACTCGAGGCACTGCTTAAAATGGAGAACATAGACATCTATGCAGTGACAGAGACCTGGTTCAAGGCACCAGAGAGCACCCCTGCATTACCAGGCTATAATTCATATCACACCTTTCGACCAAATAACTTGGACTGAAACACTAAAGCCAGAGGCGTGTCCATATTCATTAAGGATATTCACACCTCCAGGCTAGTTGCTCAGCATAATGCATCCGAGATTATCCAAGTGCAACTAACTCTAGGCAAGACTGCAATCCAAATTGTAGTTTGCTACAGATCCCCCACCATGCCCCAGGATTTCCCACTCCTCATTTCTTGATACACTGGAAAATATTAGGGTACAACCTAACACCCTAATAATGGGCAATTTCAATTACCCCACCTGTAACTGGGAAAGCTACTCATGTACCAACTCTTTTGCTCAACGTTTTATGGAATTCATAAATTCTAACGCCTTGGATCAACTTATCCACACCCCCGACCAGGGACAGCAATATCCTAGACCTGGTCATTACCAACATGGGCAACCGGTGTTCCATACCAGAGGGCAGTTCCTCAGTCAGATCTGACCACAAGCTAATCACCCTAACCATCCACATCCCACCCCCACCCCCCATTAGGTAAACCACCATAAAAAATTTCTCCAAAGCCAACTTCATGCTTAAGACAGAGGTGGCAAACTTCACAACACCCATGCAGACTGACAGTAGAGGTACGACTGCTGAATCCTACACAAATGCACTTTATAAGCACTTTCACGAGTGCATTTATCATGCTATTCCTAACAGAACCAAGATGCTATCCTCCAAAAAAGGAAGCCAATATGGAGGTCCCCTGCCATAAACAAACTGTACAACAGAAGAAAGAAACTGTTGCAAAAAAGAGTAAAATCCCATGATTGGAGAAGCTCCCTGGTCAGCCTCAGTAAGAAGCTGAGATCCCTTATAAAATCTTCCAAAGCTAGTTATGAAAACAAAATCGCCACTGATTCTAAAGACAACAACAAAGCATTCTATAGCTATGTCAAGAATTTCAATGGCAACACTCAGATCTGCTCTGAGGTACAGCACAATGGCACTAAATATACAGAACCAGCTGATATTGCCAACATCCTGGCAGATAGGTTCAGTGCTAACTTTACCCCCTTCTCACCCCCTAAAGGGCCCATCTCTATACTGGAAGAATGCAAAGTTCCTGTAATCATGGCTGCACAGGTAAAAGACGCACTCTCCAAAGCCAAGAACACAGCATCCACATCTCAGACTGCATTCTACACGAACTACAGGACGAACTGGCACCTTACCCAAGTACCATGTTTAGTCATAGCCTTTATCACAGGATTTGTGCCCACTGAATGGCGCACAGTGACAGTCACCCCACTCCACAAAGGGGGAGCCACCACAGACCCTGGTAACTTCCATCCCATTAGCCTGACAAGCCTGGTCTGCAAGGCTATGGAACATATCCTCACAGAAATTATAAACAATGACATTGGTAATCTCCAAACTCCAGACCCCACCCAGTTCGGGTTTGTAAAAGGCAGATCATGACTCCTAAACCTGATAGACTTATTTGAAGTGGTCACCAAAGCCGTAGATGAGGCTAAGGTGGTTCACACAGCCTATCTAGATCTTGCCAAGGCTTTCAACACCATCCCCCACTCTGGAATTATAGATAAACTCACTAAAGTAGGTATAATTCCCTGTGCCACAAGATGGGCTGCCAACTGGCTCACTGACAGAACCCACACTGTGAAAGCAGCAGACTCCAAATCCGACTTCAGACCAGTGACAAGTGGAGTACCACAGGATTCAGTCCTGGGTCCTCTTTTGTTTGGTATCGACTTCTCTGTAGTACAGGCTAACACAGAAGGTCTTTGGCTAACGAAGTTCGCAGATGACCGCAAACTAAGAGCCATAATCGAAACACCTAACTATGTGGACATCCTACAATAGGGCCTCACTGAGACAGATGCCTGGTGTCAAAGCCATGGCCTCAAGCTCAATACCAAAAAGTGCATTGTCATCCCTTTTGGTAAAAACTCTGTACCCAAGAACTACCACATAGGCAGTAGTCTACTTAACACCGATAGTGTGATAAGAGACCTTGAGACACAGGTGGACAGTAGTCTCTCCTTTGATAATCACATCGCCACAGTATTTAGGAAGTCCTTCTACGTGGCACACCTCATCACAAAAGGTTTCTCATCCAGGAAAAAAGAGGTCATTGTTTCCCTCCTCTCATCACTGATTAGACCCATTATAGAATACAGCCCCCCTTTTGGTATGTACCTCACAAGACATCTACAACAACTGGAAAGGCCGCAGAAATACCTCACAAAGAAGATTACCGGCCTCAAACAGATGCCCTACGCAGACCATCTCAAAACAACTCCAGCTTTACTCTGTCACACATCGCCTACTCAGAGCTAATCTTTGCCTAACATACTAAGCTATGTCAAACCCAGAGCTGTTGGACATGCTCCACTTAAAGAAATCCCAGTCCCTCCAAGCTCCACGCTCTAGGGACCTAATCCTTGTCACAGCAATAAACAGAACATGCTGGAGGGATAGATTCCTGTCCCAGAGACTTCCCATACTCTGGAACAAACAACCTATCTATATCAAACAAAGCTCCTCATTAGCACTCTTCAAGAAAAATCTTGATGATTGGATGGGGGATAGTAAATTTACCCCAGGGTCGCTTCTTTGGCTCTGCTCGACAGGGGCACAGGAAAATAATTTTCTTGGGTGGCGAAAGCCAGGGTACCTTTTTGGCTAGGCTTGTATAGGCCCTAGGGCCAATAGCCTAGTACATACCTATGAACCTCTGAACATCTAGTAACTATTTCAGATCATGCACCAATAAAAACTAAGATAAAACATCTATTTCTTCTTTCCAGTTCGTGCTGATTATGGAAATAAGGGTAGAACTTGGCTGGGCTTATAAGGGCTCTAGTGCCATTAAACTAAGTTACTTCCTATGATCCTGTGTCTTTCTGTCTCATTTCTACAGTGTTTTTAATTTTATCCCACTTAAGCTATCCCTTCTGCAATACTGTCTGTCTTCCCAGACGATTTCTGCTACCTTTTCCTTACATTCCTCTTTTTATGAGGTAAGTAGGAAAGCTGATGAGTTTTCATTACCTAGTGTCTTTATCTAATTTGCACCTTCTCTGCTGCAAATCAGGTTCTAGTTCCCACCCATAAATAATGTTCCATTCTGAAAGTTTATTTCTTCAAAATTTATCTTGTATTCTGTGATATTATTTTTATGTGGAATAAAACTACATTGCAGAATAGTTCTGCTGCTCTGCCAATAAACCATTGTTATCACAATTCTACCATTATTGTCTTTTTTTTTCTTCCTTTGTCACTATTGGAGCCAATTAGTGTTGTTGCTCCCCTTTTCCGTTATTCCTGATGTTCTGCCGAATGATTACCCTGAAACATTTTCTTTGTCAAATTCAGATTATCATTTCTATGCAATTGCGTCTCCTATAACTGTAACTGATATAGCTCCTATAACTGTAACAGATATACCTGTAATATCTGAAACTTGGTTAAAGCCCCACATCAAAGACACAGAAATTATTGCAACCGGCTATAACATCATTAGACTTGACAGATTAAAGAAAAAGGTGGTGGAGTTGCCGTTATGTGTAAAGGCACCCTCAAAGTTGTACAGCTAAACTGTACTCCTTCTGACCTACCCAACTCCGAAATCATAGCTGCTCGCCTTGAAATCAACCCTAACAAATTAATTATCATAGCCACCTATCTACCTCCAGGCAGTAATCTTCCTACCATTGAAAGTCTACTTTCTTGGGCGTCTACCAATTTCAGCCAAGAAACTATAGTTCTTGATGATTTTAACATTGATTGGCACTCCTGCTAATCCAACAATCCCACCTATTTCATAAACCTCTTTAACTTCACCCAAACCATAACCTGTCCAACTCGCACAGATAAGCATTCCAACAAGCAGTCAAAATTAGACTGGATATTAACTAATGGTCCTAACCTACATTACTTAGCTGGTTGCCTTCCTGACTCCCTCAGTGGCCACTCTCCAACCTTTCTATGCAGAAAATGTGTCCACACTCAAAACAATATCACTTACATATACATCCGTAGCAGAAAAAAAAAAAAACACTCTTCCCCCAGTAGATTTAACATACTAGTCAAACAGTGTGACTGGACACTCCTTAAAAACCTTCAATTAGACCTAGCTGTTCAGTACTTCAACAATATGTTCCTTAAAACACTTAATAACCTCGCCCCCACTAGGAAGGTATGCTCTAAAGCCAGGCATCTTCCTTGGCTTACCAAAGAGACCATACTGCTACGTAAACACAGACGTAGAGTCTGGTCAGCCTACCAGACCACCAGAAATAAAGTAAAGCTCATAGCTCATTAACAAGTATGAAATCTAGCTAAGAAAGAAATCAAAAAAGACAAACTTGCTTCCAAACCTGTCAACAGAAACACCTAAATAACCTCCAAAAATTCTGGCAAAGCATTAATTATCTCCTCAGCCCTGGTCATACCCCAACCCCAGCTCCAGTCACCTCAAACAATTCTGACCGTATTGCAACTCAAATCAACTCTCACTTTATAAATAGTATAACCTCCCTGCTAGGCAATCAGCCTAATCTGCTAGTTACTGTTCCCTACCCTACTCCAGCTAATCACAACCCCTTCACTTTTACACCCATTCAAACTAATTACATAAAATCTCTCCTAACCAAGGTTAAACCCTGGTGTCTTGCAGCTGACCAACTTCTTAGTGAATTTCTAAAAATTGCTGGTCCTTCAATTGCCTACCCCATATCTATCTTGATTAATTGTTCTATTGCAGAACAATATGATGTTCATCGTGTTTCACTGTTGCAGTCCTAACCAATGGGTTATCCAGCTCCTGGTAGCCCTAGATCGGCCAGAATACCAAAGGTAAGTAAATATGACATCGGCTGTCGTCGATTGTAAAGGACGTGAGGACATCCGATACAAAAGGAGGCAGCCGACATCACATCCTCAGTCTTTCTTGCTGCGGAGCCCGAAGCAGAAGCATTTTTGCACTAGTGCCAGTCGGCAGTTTACCTTTTTTGGCTTCCGACTACAAAGTTGAAGTCAACTACAGCTAAGTACCCTGTTGAGGATCCTCTTTTTTTGCCTTAACGAATGTCAGAACAAGTCAATAATTGTCTTATCTGTGGAAAGCAGATTCCCCATAGAGTTTTTCATTCCTATTGTATTATTTGTTTAGGCCTTGACCACGGCGTTGCTAATTGTGACCTGTGTGCTTCCTTTAATCCGTGTACTATTCATCGTCGGGCTAAGCATTTTGGAGTGTGGCCTAAGTTTGTCGTTATGGAGTCCTCTGGTCTTCAGGCTTCGGATATCCCTAAGTAGCATAAAGACAAGGACAGCGACAGGCTTTAGAAGGTCAAGTCTTCAGATAATAAGTTGGTCGTCAGTTCTGCGGTAGCCAGTGAGGCGCCTTTGCAGCCCCTGCAGTCTGCGGATTTTCAACCTCAGGCCTCAGTTGAGACCATTTCAGAGTCCCTCAGGCCTCCGGCTTCCATTTTGTCTTTTGGCCTTCCGCCTGTTGCCTCTTCAGCTGGATCCGGAGCCGCTAAGTTGGCTCCGGTGTCTGAGGCCTCTGTTCTTTGTTCGGACAGCAAGTTCATACTGACAACCTCTGCCACTTTGGCGGTTCCCAGGCCTCTCGAGTCCTTCAGACTTGCAGATAAATCTTCCAGTCGTAAGCCTGTGAAGAAACAGGCTACAGTCTCCTCATTCTCAAATGGTTAAAATGGCTGATGACCTTTTGACTCTTATTAGGGATTCACAGCCTCCTCCTTCAAAAAGGGGTAGGGATGTCTCTCCTGAGGCCTTGTCTTATTCAAGTTCTGATACTTCTAGCATTTCTGCTGATGAAGAGGAAGTTTCTCAGGTTTTTTTTCTCCTTTTGAGGATTCAGATGCAGAGGAATCCATTCCTTCTGCTTCTCCTCCAGAGGATTTCTCTTTTGGTGATGCTTTGAATACTCTCAGGGAGCATTTTAAATGGGAAAGTCAGGATTATCCCCAATCTAAGAAAAGGATCAGGGAGTTTTTGGATTTGCCTCAACATAAGCCTCTGGCTATTCCTCCAGTGTTGGAAGTGGTTGATGATGTTTTTCTGGAAAATTCCTTTACTCCAAATTCAGTTCCTCCTGCTCCCAGGAAACCTGACAGGTACTATCAAATCCCTGATTCTCATTTGTTTCTCTTTAGGAATCCGCTGGCTGACCCAGAGGTTTTTTTCTCAAGGGCCTAAAGGAGTTAAGGCCACTGTTACCAAGAATCCTGTTCCTTCCGACAGGGAATCTAGGAACCTAGATAGGTGGGGTAAAAAAGTTTATACCTCTGCCACTCTTGCTATTAGGTCTACTAATTGCTTTTTTCATATGCTTAAGTATCAGCAGCACACCTTTGAGGCTATTAAGTCAAAGATTGCAAGTCTGCCTCTTCTGGCAGAGAGTAAGGATATGCAGGATTTGCTGAATTCTGCCAGTCTTGTCAATAAACATTCTTTACATTGTGGTTTTGACATTCTAGAAACCTCCTGCAGGGCTTCAGCTACTGGATCTGTTATCAGAAGGCATGCTTGGCTCAGGGAGCAGCCCCTTGCAGAGCCTGTCAAGTCTAAGCTTTTAGATGTACCTTTGCATTAGGACAGTCTTTTTGGCAGCAAAGCAGAGGGAAGTGCTCAAAAAGATGGAGGATAAGGCCAAGTCTATGCAAACAGACTTTCTGCAAGTTGCACCTCCTCGTTTCAGCAGGATTTACCCTTCTAAGCGTTGGATGTTTCCTGATACCAGCAGACAGAACCGCTCTAGGAATAGAGGTTACAAATCTTCTAGGGGGCAGGTGGCTACCCCTCAAAGGTCTAAGCGTTGCCATGCTTCCACTTCCAAGGCGGGCAGTTCTAAGCCTGCATCTCAATCCAAACATTCTCAGTGACTCTGCCCAACTTCTGCCTGTTCCTGCTTGCTCAGAGAATCCTTTAGGAGGAAGGTTGGCCTTTTTTGCAAATGTCTGGGCCACCATCACGGATGAAAAAATAGGTACTCAGAACTATATCCCTAGGTCACAGGTTTTCTTTCCACACCTTTCCAGTACCCAAAGGATTCCCGGGCACTCCTCCAAACCAAAGGGCAGAATTAGAAAAGCAAATTTTTTCTCTGTTACATCTGGGGGCAATAGAATAAGTTCCTGCTCAGCAGGTAGGCCAGGGCTTCTATTCCAGACTTTTCGTAGTTCCCAAAAAAGAAGGCACCTGGTGTCCTATCCTAGATCTATCCATTCTGAACTCTTTCTTGGTAATTCCAAGATGTTCATCATGTTACACTGCTGCAGTCATTACACTTGGGTTATCCTGCCGTCAGGTGGTCCCGCAGTCGGCCAGAGTTCCAAAGTCTTGGTCCGGCATCGGTTGCTGTCGCTTCTTCCCTGACGTCAGTGCGCCAGGGGTATATAAGATGCATCCGATGCCATTTTGTTCAGTCTTTCTTGCCGCGCGGTGCCGGAAGCAAAAGCAGTTCGCAAGTGCCGGTCGGCCGACTCCTGAGATTTTCCAAGTCGAATTTCAGATCCGAAGTATTCAATAAAGCTAAGTACCCCATTGGGGAAACTTTTTTCTTGCCTCAGACCGATGTCAGAAAAAGTTAATAATTGTATTTCTTGTGGGAAGCAAATACCTCATAAGGACTTCCACTCTTACTGTATTCCATGTCTAGGCCCTGATCACGACATCACTAGTTTTCGGTTTTGTGCTAGATTTAACAAACGCACTATAAAACGACGTTTTGATTTTGCTTTGCACTACTTTGGCTGAAGGTTCAATTATACAATGCCGTTGGAACAACTGACGACCGCAATTCTTAAAAAACGCAAAGACAAAGATAGAGACAGGCATCCGAGGTCCAAAACTGACGACAAAGCCTCTTCTAGGCCAGTCACCGGTTCGCCGGTTTTCAGTGAGGTGCTTTCGCAGCCCCTGACTCCCGCTACCTCAGAGCCACAGGCCGCCTCCGACTCCCACGTGGAGACAACTAGGCCTCTGGAAACTCAAGGTATTGGGCCTACGGAAACTAATCCCTCAGATGGGTCCAGAGCCGCTGAGCAGGCATCGGCTTCTGAGGGTGTTTTCAGACCTTCACAACTTACCATTAATGCAACAGCCAAGACAAAAACACCATTAAAGACAAAGAAGCAAGTACAGCATTCTCCTGGACAGTCCTCCATGCCTAAGAAACAGATGCTTAAAATTGCCGAAGACCTCATTACTCTAATCAGGGGTTCCCATCCCCCTCCTGAGAAAAGGCCTAGGCAGGATACAGACTATGATTCCTCTGATCAGGTTTCCATTTCCTCTGATTCCTCTTCAGACCAGGGATACTCTCTACCCCCCTATGAGGACTCTGATGCTGAAGAATCTATCCCTTCAGCCTCTCCACCTGAGGATTACTCTTTTGGGGAAACTTTACATACCATGAGGGAGCATTTCCATTGGGAAAGTCAGGAGTATTCAGAATCCAAGAAAAGGCTCAGGGACTTCCTTTTATTGCCTCAGTACAGGCCCCTGGCTATTCCACCTGTGCTAGATATTGTGGATGATGTGTTCTCTGAATCCAGCTTATCTCCTGATTCTTTGCCCCCTGCACCAGCCAAGCCAGATAGGTATTATAGAGTCCCTGACTCTCACAAGTTTCTTTATAAAAACCCTTCTGCTGACCCAGAAACCATTTCCCAGGGTCCCAAAGGGGTTAAGGCTTCCATTGCAAAAAATCCAGTCCCCTCTGACAGAGATTCCAGAGCATTGGATAGGTGGGGGAAGAAAGTTTACATTTCTGCAACTTTAAACAGTAAGGGCTTTAAATTGCCAGTTTCACATGCTTAAGTACCAACAATATTTAATGGCTCAGTTAAAACAGAAAATGCTTGCAGGCTCAGAAGCTCCTGACTATAAAGAAATGCAGGATTTATTGCATGCAGTTGAACAGGTGGGAAAACATACTCTGTAATGTGGTTTTGATTCTTTAGAGGCCTCTTGTAGAGCCACAGTTACAGGTTCTGTAATTCGAAGACATGCTTGGTTAAAAGAAAAGTTTACCTGATCATGTTAAGGCAAAATTATTGGATGCTCCTTTATAGCATGATACCTTGTTTGGTGTTAAGGCAGAAGAGGTGTTAAAGAAAATGGAGGATAAAGCTAAATCTATGCAAGCAGTCAAAGATTTCTTACAGGTACAGCCACCTCGATTTAGCAGAAATTGGCCTACAAAGAATTGGTCTTTTCCAGTGTCAGACAGGCCACAGAGAGGCAGATACAGACACCCAAGAGGCAGATCTCAACCCCAAGGCTCTAACAGACAACGACAGCGGGGTACCTCAACCCCAAAAGGAGGTGAGGACAAGTCTCAACCTTACAGGAAGTAGTCCCAATGACTTCCCCCTTCGTATGCCACACACTTCCCTTTTGGCAGCCCCCTTGGCGGGGGGGAACTAGCACTTTTTCCTCAAAATTGGCAAAGAATCACCCAAGACAAATGGGTTCTGAATATTGTGTCTCAAGGTTACAGGTTCCACTTTCACACTTTACCAAGGCTAAAAGGAATGCCAAACCTGCCACAAAATCAATGGGCAGAGGCTCAAAAACAAATTTTAGCCCTCATGGACATGAGAGCTATTCAAAAAGTACCACAGCAGGAACAAGGACAAGGATTTTACTCAAGACTCTTCCTGGTCCCCAGAAAGGACAAAGCCTGGAGGACCCATACTAGACCTTTCAACTCTAAATACTTACCTGGATGTTCCGAAATTTAAAATGTTGACACTACAGTAGCTTCTTCCCATGCTGGGCAAGAAGGCCTGGCTTGTTACTTTGGACCTCAGAGGCATACCTGCATGTCCCTATCAGACAAGATTGCAAAAGATACCTCAGATTCAAAGCTGGTACAATGCACTACCAATTCTCTGCACTGCCCTTTGGCTTATCTACTGTGCCCAGGGTCTTTACCAAGTGCCTGGCACCAGTAATTGCATTTTGCAGAAAAAGGAATTCAAATATATCCATACCTGGACAACTGCCTCATTCAAGCAGAGAGAAAGGACATTCTTCTAAAGCATCTAGCATTTGTAAAAAGGTTGCTAATTTCTCCAGGGTACACAGTAAACAAAAAAAAAGTCAAAACTAGTGCCCTCACAACAGATAATATTCCTGGGTGCCAGCTTAAATACAATGGGCCAGATGGCTTATCTCACACCAGACAAACAAGGACAACTGACTCAATATTTTCAACTACTGGCAAAAACGTTCCATCTCCCTGCAAGAAAAATTCTGCAGGCTCTGGGATTCATGGCATCCTGCATACTACTAATACCATATGCCAGACTGCATATGAGGAAATTACAATAGTACCTAAAAAGTGTTTGGACTCAACACTCTCACAGTTTAGAAGCAGTAATACCAGTAATTCCCTGCCTACAACAGGAGTTTCGATGGTGGGCACAGGCATGTCACCTCAACAAGGGTCAGCCTTTCACTCTACCCACAGCCAGGCAGACTCTAACAACAGATGCTTCGGATTACGCCTGGGGAGCACACATGGCAGGAAAATGTATTCAGGGCAAGTGGACCACAGACCAAATGCATCTTCACATCAATCAAAAAGAGATGTTGGCTGTTCAAAATGCCCTAACAGCTTTCAAGGACCTTCTGCATCCAGGGCAATTGTTATTAAAGACAGACAACACCACAGTAATGTGGTACATAAACAAGCAAGGGGGCACTCATTCTTATCCCCTATGCAGGCAAGCCATGACCTTGTGGAACACAGCTCTAACTTATCAAGTTCATCTGCAAGCACAATTCCTGCCAGGAAAGAAAAATACTCTGGCAGATGATCTAAGCAGAAATATCATGGACCCTCACGAATGGAAATTGAATCCACAAATCTTGAGCATGGTAATGCAAAAATGGGGATGTCCAGACATAGATCTTTTTGCCTCCCCACTGAATTGCCAACTACAAAAATTCTGCACAAGGACTTACCACACACAAGCATGGAAAGTGGATGCTCTTTCGTTCAGCTGGAAAAGCCTAAAAGTTTATGCCTTCCCACCACTGCCTCTCCTTTCAAAAGTACTAAAAGCCAGAGAAGAAAAACCACAGATGATCCTGATTGCTTCAGACTGGCCACGCCAGCACTGGTATCCAATCTTCAAGAACTTAGCTCAAGGCCCACCATGGATTTTGCCTCAAATTTCACACCTTCTGACTCAACAAAACAATCAGATCCTGCACGGTCAGCTCAAAACCCTAAACCTGGCTGCATGGCAGATTCATTAGTCAAACAGGCAGCACCTCTCTCTAAAGCTGTTATGGATGTCATTTTGGAGGCCTAGCACCAGGAAATCTTACTCAGAAAAATGGAAGAGATTCTGTGCCTGGAACCAGACTCAAAGCCTTGACCCTCTTGTCCCAAACATTCCTCAGATTGTACAATACTTAACTGAGATGCTGGATAAAGGCCTATCCTTCTCATCAATTAAGATCCACGCCTCTGCCATTTCAGCACATTACAACACAGATCCTCCATTATTCCTCTCATCCCTTGCTAAAGCAGTACCTCAGAGGGGCTAAAAACATAAGACCGCCCCGGAGAGCACCAACTTGGGACCTCAATTTTGTTTTGGAAAAACTGCCACTGCCACCTTTTGAGCCAGCCAATACAGCCAATCTAAAATTTTTATCATGGAAAACAGCTCTGCTCCTGGCAGTAACTTCAGCACGAAGAGTCTCAGAGCTACAGGCATTAATGGCAGTGGAACCTTTTTACCACTTGCCTCTTTACTCTAAATCCAGAGCAGGATTTGCCACTGCAGTTCTGCAGGGCCTCATAGCCAATCCTAACTCTTTATAGACCAGCCACCCAACCTTAGCTTTGGGATTCTACCCAAGTGTAATGACGGCAGCAGTGTAACACGATGAACATAGTACAGTTTTGTACCTACCATAAATGTAGATGTTCGATAGTTCACACTGCTGCAGTCCAAGTTACCCTCCCTCCATCCCCTCTGTCCTAGCTGGACTTATCTATACCTTTCTATCCTATACAACCTTTGTGGTGTATTTGCTTGTAACTGAAGGTATTGTTTTTATTGTTTTATTTTTTATTTATGTTTTATTAACAATATGTATTGCCTACCTACTTGGGGGCACCTGACATCTGGGGCAAGAAAAACTGAAGAAAATGGCATTGGATGCATCTTATATACCCCTGGCGCACTGACGTCAGGGAAGAAGCGACAGCAACCGACGCTGGACCAAGACTTTGGAACTCTGGCCGACTGCGGGACTGCCTGACGGCAGGATAACCCAAGTGTAATGACTGCAGCAATGTGAACACTCGAACATCTACATTTATGGTAGGTACAAAACTGTACTTTCAAAATGCTCACTCTGCATCAGTTTCTACCAATGTTAGATAAGGACTCCTGGTTAGTAACTTTGGATCTCAAAGAAGCTTATCTGCAGATCCCTATCGGGGACAGTTGCAGACAATACCTTCGTTTCAGAGTGGGAAAGCAACATTATCAATTTTCTGCATTGCCCTTTGGCTTATCTACTGCTCCCAGAGTTTTCATGAAGTGCCTAGCTCCAGTCATTGCTTTTTGCAGGCAGAAGAAAATTCAGATTTATCCATACTTGGACGACTGTCTAATTCAAGCAAATTCTCAAGAACAGCTGTTAAAGGATATGGAATTTGTAAAGACTCTTCTTTGGGTTACACTCTCAATGTGGAAAAATCTAAAATGGTGCCATCCAAGGAGATAACATTCCTGGGAGCAAGTCTGAACACAACCGCCCAGATGATACATCTCACCCAGGAGAAGCAGTTTACTTCAAGGATTTAGCAAGCCTGTCCCAGCTCTCTGCAAGGAAATACCTGCAAGCTCTGGGATACATGGCCTCTTGCATTCTCATGACTTCATATGCAAGACTGCATATGAGGAAATTGCAATGGTACCTCAAGAACCTTTGGTGTCAACACACATGGCACCTGGATATGATAATTCCTCTGCTTCCATGTCTACAGACAGAGTTTCTATGGTGGGCGACAGCCTGTCTACAAAACAAGAGCATGCCTTTTCGCCCACTTCCTGTCATTCAAGTTCTTACCACGGACACATCGGACTACGCCTGGGGAGCTCACCTGGATGGCAGATGCATACAGGGACATTGGAACACCCAGCAGATGCACCTGCACATAAACCTAAAGGAGTTGATGGCAGTTCAGCAAGCCTTACTAGCTTTCAAGTATCTTCTTTCTCCAGGAACTCGGCTTGTCAGGACAGACAACACCACAGTCATGTGGTACATCAGCAAACAGGGAGGGACTCATTCTTACCCGCTGTGCAGACAGAGCATGATTCTCTGGTCCATAGCAGCATCCTTGGGCCTACATCTCCTAGCTCAGTTTCTTCCAGGGAGACTCCATATTTTGGCAGACCAGTTGAGCAGACAGACCCTGGATCCTCACGAGTGGCAACTGAACAGAGTAGTCTTTTACAGCATCATTCATCATTGGGGCACTCCTCAGGTGGATCTTCTCTCCTCCCCAGACAACCATCTTGTACCACTTTTTTGCACCAGACAGCATCACAGCAAAGCCTGGAGAGTGGATCCTCTGTCCTTCCCTTGGATGCTTCTGTCAGTTTATGCCTTCCCTCCTCTTCCTCTTCTTCCCAGAGTATTATTGAAGATAAGGGACGAAAGACCAAGGATTGTTCTCATAGCTCCAGACTGGCCCAGGCAGCATTGGTATCCACTGCTTCGCAGTCTCTCCCAATTTCCTCCTTGGCGTCTTCCTCTGAAACCAGATCTTTTGGTTCAGGAAGGGGGAAACATTCTACATCCTCATCTTCAGTCTCTCCATTTGGCAGCATGGCTTATTGTATGAATCAATCCATTTCTTCTTCCCTTTCCCGGCAGGTGCTCAATGTACTTCAGGAGGCCTAGCACTAGGAAGTCCTACGCTGGCAAATGGGAAAGATTCTCTCATTGGATGCAGGCTAGAGAGGACTCTTCTTCTCAGCCTACTCTTCCTCTGATCCTGGAATACTTGGCTGATTTGCTTCAGGGTGGTCTTTCATTTTCCTCAATCAAGATCCATGCTTCAGCCATTTCTGCTCATTGTTCTTTTGAGCGACCCATTTTCTCTCATTCCCTGATGAAAATGTTTCTCAGAGGTGCTTGTAACTTAAAACCTCTCAGAAGGGCACCTACTCCAGCCTGGGATCTTAATTTTCTTCTAGAGAAACTCACTCTTCCTCCTTTTGAGCCAGCTGCCACTGCAGATTTAAAAATGCTCTATTGGAAGAATGCCTTCCTTTTGGCTATAACTTCATCAAGGAGCATTCCGGAGCTACCAGCTTTGATGGCTATGGAGCCTTTTCTTATTTTCCATGCAGATCGTGTCTCTCTGAGAACAAATCCCTCTTTTATGCCTAAGGTGGTTTCTAGCCTGACTCTTAATCAGTCCATACACCTTCCTACTTTCTTTCCTAATCCTCGAAATCGAGGTGAAAGGATCCTACATTCTTTTGATGTGCACAGACAGCTCAGGTTTTACCTGGACAGGACTAAAGACCTTCAGAAATCAGCACAATTATTTGTCAGTTTTGCCCCTGGAGCTCAGGGCAAAGCTATCTCTAAGCAAACCACTTCTAAGTGGATTGCACATTATATTATTTTCTGTTATTCCTTTCATGACAAGGTTCCTCCTCAAGGGGTTAGGACCCACTCCACAAGAGCAGCTTCCACTTCTGCAGCCTTTTTAAGGGGTGTCCTTACTAAAGACATTTTGGAGGCTGCTACACAGTCTTCTGTTCACACTTTCACAAAGCATTATAATTTGCCTTTGTTTTCTAGAGTCAGGACAGGGTTTGCCACTGCTGTTTTATAGGGCATTCTCTCCAATCCTTGATTCTGTTGGTACCTCCTCCCTTTTCTCTGGGATTTTGGTAATGAACCCATTGTTTAGGACTGCAACAGTGAAACACGATGAACATTTATTTATTTATTTATATTTGTTGACCGGGAGTGTCCGACTGGATGTAGGTCCATTTTCAGCGGAGGCCCGGGGAGAAAAGCTCCACAGTTAAAATAAACAGACAGTAGTTACATTGGATTACATAGCGATTAACAATTTACATAGTAATTACTTACAACATATTTACAGCTGAAGAACATAGTACATCAGTAGACAACTAGAATCTTTATCTGTGAAGTACATAACAGACATTAACAAATGTTACAAGAAGAAGTTCCTGCTGTATAATAAGTACTGGCTTATGAGTATCTGAGCTTGCTATAGTCAAGGTAGCTAGTGGAGTGGAAAAGAAAGGTAGTGTGTGGATGGGGTGGGTGATATTTCAGTGTGTGTTGCAAGGGCATAGCCAGCATGTTTTTAGGTGCACTTTTAGTAGTTTTGAAGTGGGTGCATGATGGTATGGAGGTAATTGTGGGTGAGAGGGAGTTCCATAATTTGGCTATGGTGCAAGAGAATAGTGCTTCACCAGCAGAGTTATTGGCTTTAGTGATCTGCAAGTGATTTTTGTTGCTGGATCTTAGTGGTCTGGTGGTGCGATAGGGATGGAGTAGATTCTGGAGGGATGGGACATTTAGTGGATGGTTTACTAGTTTGTGGGCGAGTGAGAGTTGATACCATTGAAGGAGGTGAGGGAGTTCAAGCCAACCCAGTTCAGCAAGTGAGAGACAGTGGTGACTATGGTAGGATGCCCGTGTGGCGAATTTGGCGATTTTGTTGTAGCAGGTCTCTAGCTTGTTTAGATCGCATTGCCTTAGCTTGGTATATATTGGAGAGGCATAAAGTAGGATGGAGATAAGGTGGGAATTTGCTATTGAAATCTTTGCTGCTTTGGTGAGAAGTTGCTTATTTCTGCATATCGCTCCTAGTTTTTTGTGGATTTGTTTATGGTCATGGATATGTGAATGTCAAATTTTAGTTTGTCTATTTCCACTCCTAGCAATTTGGTGTTTTCAGTTGGGTATATAGTGGTGTTGTCTTTTGCTGTGATGTTAAAGTGAGAGTTGTTTTGAGTATGTTTGGTGGGTTGGAAGATGAGTAGTTTAGTTTTGTTTGGGTTGAGTATTAATTGGGCATTGGATAACCAAGTTTCAACAGAGGAAAAGGCTTCCTGTGTGACTTTTTGCAGTTTGGGTAGGGACTGGGCTGAGCAGATGATGGTTGAGTCATCTGAGTATTGTATGAGTGTGCCATGTTTGGTGGCAGAAGCTAGATTATTGGTGAAAACAGAGAAGAGTAGGGTTCAAAGGATGGATCCTTGGGGAACCCCTATGGAGACAGGTAGTTAGGGAGATATGTCATTCTGCCATACAATGGATTGTTGGCGTCAGACAGGTAACTCTGAAACCAGTTGGTGACTGATTGTGAGAAGGATAGGTTATTGAGGACAGAGATAAGTTGTTTGTGTGGGACCATGTCAAATGCTTTAGATAGGTCTAGGAAAGTAGCAAAGGAGAGATAGCCATTGTTTTTATGCTGAAGGATAGTGTTAGTAAAGGAGAGTAAGGCAGTGGTGGTGCTATGGTTTGGTCGGAAACCATGCTGAGTATTGGAAAGGAGGTTGTGTTAGTAAGGAGGTAGTCTGAGACCTGAGATTGTATGCATCTCTCTAGTATTTTGGAGAGTGGAGAGAGAATAGCTATGGGGCGGTAATTGGTTAGTTCTGTGGAGGGTCCGCCTTTGTGGAGGGGAATTATATGTGATACTTTCCACAGTGTGGGAACATAACTTTCTGACAGAGATCGGTTAATCAAGATGGATACTGGGTAGGCCAGAGCATCAGCTGCAATTTGTAGGTATTCACTTGGGAGGTTGTCTGCTGCTAATCTGGTGGACTTAAGTTTAGTTAAGAGTTTTTTTATGTTGGAGGTAGGTACAGGAGAAAAAGAGAAGGCAGTGGGGAGATTACTAGTTGAAGGTGTGGGTTGGAGGGGAGGGGGTTGTGTTTAGCTAGTGATAGTATGGTTTCTGTGAAGTGTGTGTTGAATGAGGTAGCAATATTTTCTGAGGGGTGAGGGATGTTAGGAGGAGTACTGACTTTACTTGGGTGGAGGATGGAGTTTATGGAGGACCAGAATTGTTTGGGGCTGTGTTGGGAGGAGTCTAGGGCAGACTGGTGGTATTGGAATTTGTCCTGTTTTATTAGCTTTTTGACTCAATTGCGTAGTTCTAGGAATTTCTGTCTAGTTGAGGGGGTTTTGGTTTTGCGCCAGTGCTCCCAGGCTTTATCCCTGTTTTTCATTTCTGACTTAGTGGTTTTCTGTAGCCATGGGGAGGGTTGTGCTTTGATTCTGGAAAGTCTTATGGGGGCATGGTAATTAAGGATGCTCAGGAAGGTAGTATTAAAAAATTCAACTGCGTCATCAAGACTGAGGTACTTTAGAGGATGCCAGTTACATTCTTTGAGGGATGGGATGAATGTGAGTGGGTTAAAGGTTATTTTTTTTTACATGTTTGACGGTAGATGACAGGTTTAGCTTGGTATAGGTATTTTATGAGTAGGAATGTTGGGGAGTGATCACTGAGGCTATCTGATAAGCAGCCTGTTATATATGACTGGGGGCTCTTACTGACTAGTATCCAGTCCAGAGTAGTGTGCTTGCTGGAGTTTTTATTTGTCCTGGTTGGCGACTGAACTAGTTGGGTGAAGCCATGAAGGTTTAAATGATGGGTTGCCAGAACAGGATTGCCAGTCAATATTGAAATCACCTAAATTTATAGTTTCTTGGGGGAGATGGTGGGTAGACCAGCTGAGGAGGTTTTCTAGTGGAGGGATGTTTTGGCCAGGTGGGAAGTAGCATCCAATTATGTTGATGGTTTTGTTTTGGTTTATTTTGAGGTTGGTGTATATTATTTCTTCATTGCCTATTTGTGGAGCTGATGATTTTAAGATCTGGATGTTTAGATGCTGTTTAAATATTATAGCTACACCGCCTCCTTTCTTGTTTAGCCGATCTACTCTTAGTATGCCATAACCTGTAGGGAGTATTTGCTCACTGGTAATGTGAGGTTTTAGCAAGGTTTCTGTCAGGATGACTATATCTGGGGAGTACAAGTCTATGGTGGCATGGAGTTCATGGACTTTGTTGGATATACTTCTAATATTTAGGCTTAGTAGAAGGAAGTCACTTGGCTTTTCTATTGGCTGTAATATGGGAGAAGTTGTGGTTTCTAGTCTGAATATGAGGATTGGGGTTGGAGATGGTAGGGCCAGGGTTGGGGTGGATATCTCCATTTAGGGCTAGTTTAGATATGCACGAGGTTATTAGTTTTCTCAGTTTTTGAATGTGTTTGTGTATAAGGGAAACTTTATGATTGTGCTCTTTGGGTAGTACACATAGTACAATTGTATACACTTACCATAAATGTAAATGTTCAAGTGTATTCACTGTTGCAGTCCTGGTTTCCCTCCCTCCTTCCCCCTTTTTTGGTCCTTTCCTGTTCTCCTTTCCCTAAGGTACAGGCTGAATCTGGTTTTATTTGCCAAAGTTTCTTTTGGCTTAAGCCTTGTTTTCTGGGGACTCCTGACTGTTATGACACTAAAGACTGAGGAAGTGACGTTGGCTGCCTCCTTTTGTATCAGACGTCCTGACGTCCATTACAACCGACGACAGCTAATGTCATATTTACTTGCCTTTGGTATTCTGGCCGATCGAGGGCTACCAGGAGCCGGATAACCCATTGGTTAGGACTGCAACAGTGAATACAATCAAACATCTACATTTATGTTAAGTGTACACAACTGTACTTTCCACTTCTCTGGAAAATATCACACATCATTCCCCTCCACAAAGGGACCCTCTAAAGAACTAACTAACTTCCGTCCCATAGCCATCCTTTCCCCTTGCAAAAATCTTACAAAAATGCATCCACAATCAACTCCTTAACAACTTCCTTAGCCACAACCTCTTATTCAGTTCCCAACATGGTTTTATTCCTAAACATAGTACTAGCACTGTCCTAATAACTTTCACTAACACCATTCATCATCTCATAAATGAAGGCCAGCTTGTCTCATCCATCTTTCTCGATATGTCCAAAGCCTTCGACATAATTTCATACCAACTACTACACAACAAACTCATCTTATGGACTCAGTTTCATAGTATAGTACTAGGCTATCTGCCCTGGGGCATTTGTAAGCCTAGCCATAGTGATGTGGCTTTTGCCACCCCATGAAATGGTACAAAAATGTACAGATAAAATCTAGAATACTGTGCCTCTGTCTAGTAGTGACACAGTGAAGGTCCCCTTATATAATAGAATTAGTTTACTGTGCCTCTGTCTAGCAGTGACACAGATGTGACCCCTGGGGTAAACTTACGATCTCCCATCCACTCATCAAGATTTCTCTTGAAGAGATTCAGTGGGAAGCCTCTGGGTTATGAATCTATCCCTCCAGCATGTCCTATTCATACTTGTGCCGAGGTTTAAGTCTTTAGCTCTCGTGGTCCTGATGGATTTGGATTTTTTGAGGTGGAGCATGTCCATCAGATCCTGATGGCCTTGTATGTCAGGCAGAGATCACCTCTGAGCAGGCGGTATGCTACTGAATAGAGCTGAAGTTTCTTTAGTCTGGCAGAATAAGACATATGTTGGAGACCCTTGATCCTTTTGGTGAGGTACTTTTGTGGTCTCTCCAGCTGTTGCAAGTGCCAGGTGAGGTACATACCAAATGGGGCATTGTACTCAATCATGGGTCTGATGAGGGAGGAATATAGGGGTACAATGGCATCCTTGGATCTGGATGTGAAACCCTTCATGATGAGGTGTGCAAGGTAGAATGTTTTTCTAACCACTTTGGCAACGTGGGTGTCAAATGAGAGGTCGCTGTCTACTTGGGTCCCTAGGTCTCTGATTACTTTTTCCGTACTCAGTGGGTTGCTGTCTATGTGATAATTTGTGGGTACTTTGTTTTTTCCAAAGGGATAACTATACATTTTTTGGCATTTAGTTTAAGGCCGTGACTACGGCACCAGTTGTCCGTTTCAGTGAGGCCTTTTTGTAGGATGTGTGTATCTGCTGGTGTATCGACTATGGCACCTAGTTTGCAGTCATCTGCGAACTTTGTCAGCCACAGCCCTCCCATGTTTGCTTTAACATCTGAGAAATAAATGCCGAACAAGAGGGGTCCCAGGACAGATCCCTGTGGGACACCACTTGTGACTGGCTTTGAGTCTGACATTGCTCCAGCGATTTTAACTTTATGGGTTCTGTCCTTTAGCCAGTTTGCAACCCATCTAGTGACATAAGGGTTTACTTTTAAGCTGTTTAGCTTATCTATGATGCCTGAGTGGGGTATTGTGTCGAAGGCCTTAGCCAAGTCCAGGTATGCTGTATGGACTGCTTTGCCCTCATCAATGGCTCTAGTGACTGTTTCGAAAAAGTCAACCAGGTTTAAAAGGCTGGATCTGCCCTTTACAAAGCCGAACTGGGTGGGGTCAAGCGTCTGTAGGTCCCCTATGTCTCTGTTTATGAGTTCCATAATGATTCTTTCCATAGCTTTGCAGACCAGGCTAGTCAAGCTTATGGGGCGGTAGTTTCCAGGGTCTGTAGAGGCACCTCCCTTGTGGAGTGGGACAACTGTTGCTGTTCGCCAGTGTTCAGGTAAATATCCCGAAGTAAGGCTAAGGTTAAATAGCATTTTTATGTGTGGGTTTAGCTCCCCTTGGAGTTCACGTAACACGCACCCTGGGATACCGTCAGGTCCCATTGATGCTGTGTTTTTTGCTTTGTTTAGGGCGGTTCTCACTTGGACATCTGAGATGACAGGGAGATTAAATTCAGCTGGGATAAGTATTTCTTCTTTTGGGGGTGAAGGAGGCGAGAAATTTGCACTGAACCTATCAGCCAGAATGTTAGCAATATCTGTGGGTTCAGTGTATTTTTTGTTGTTGTAAACCAATTCTGAGCATATCTGAGGGTTTACGCCCAGGTTTCTAACATAGCTGAAGAAGGCTTTGTGGTTATCTTTAGTGTCCTTAGCGATTTTTCTCTCAAAGTTTGCCTTGGATGTTTTTATGAGAGAACGTAGTTTTCTGCTAATGTTGATCAGAGATGTCTTCCCTTCATGGGATTTCACTCTGACGTGCAGTAGCTTCCTTCTTTTGTTATACAATTTGTTTATGGCTGAGGTCCACCAGACAGGACGCTTACATTTGGTGGAGAGGGACTTGGATTTGTTTGGGATTGCATGATCCATGCATTCTTGGAGATGTCCATAGAAAGCATTTGTGAAGGATTCGGCATTGTGGGATGTGGTATCCACTGGCACAGTGGGCTTAAAGGATACCATCTCAGTCTTAAGAAGAGTGAAGTCTGCTTTTGAGAAGTTTTTCACTGTGGTCTTTTGTGCTGGGGGTGGAGGTGGGATATGTATATCCAGGGTGATTAGTTTGTGGTCAGATCTCACTAGTGAGGGGTATACTTCTGGTGTGGAGCATTTTGTCCCCATGTTTGTGATGATCAGGTCTAGTATATTATCTCCCCTAGTGGGAGAGGTAACTAGTTGTTCCATTGCGTTTGAATTTATGAATTCCAGGAACCTTTGGGCTAGGGTATTAGGGCTAGAATAATGTACCCAATCTATGTTTGGGTAGTTGAAGTCTCCCAGTATGATGGTATTTTGTGATACATTCATATCCTCCAATGTCTTCAGGAAGGCTGAGTGGGGTTCTTGAGATTGGGAGGGTGGTCTGTAACATGCTACCAGTTGTATAGCAGTTTTGCCTATGGTTAGTTGCACCTGTATGGTCTCTGATGCTTAATGTGTTGTTACTAACCTGGAGGTGTGAGTGTCCTTTATGAATATGGACACTCCCTCCTTTGTGGTTCGGCCCGGTTTTGGGGCGAAAAGCATGATACGAGGTATAGCCTGGTAGTGCTGGGGTGCTCTCAGGAGCCTTGAACCAGGTTTCAGTTACTGCACAGACGTCGATGTTCTCCATGCTGAGGAGTGCATCAAGTGCCTGCATCATGAGATTTAGACTTCTGGCGTTGAGCAGCATTACCCTTAGTTTTTTCCATTTTTGTTTTCTAAGGAGGTGGGTTTGTCTTTTGAGCCTTGCCTAAAAAGGCACTATGGGGTGGCAAGAGCCTTAGCCAATATCTGGAAGCCCAGTGATGACAGGTGTAAGCCATCCCTTCAAGCAGCGTGGCTTGTCCAACATATCATCCCAGGCAGACAGACATTGGATCCCCTTAGAATGACACCAGTACTTGAGCCAGTTGTTAAAGCTGATCATCTTGTCTTTGTATTATGGTATCATTCTTGGTGAGGGCAAGATGCTGCTCAGGGTCAGGGTCATACCAGCCTGGGCTACATAATCGGAGAGCTCCTCTATGTCTCTTTTCATGTAGTCCAGGGAGGTACATCTCAGGTCATTCACACCAGCATGGACAATGACGGAGTCATATTTGTACTTGCTTTGGGTGACCTGAGTGCGTGTGTTATGTGGCGGATCCTAGCTCCCGATAGACAGCTCACAGTCACCTTCTCCTTGTTCAGCCTGGTCAGTGGGACATCAGTGTGTCTGACTATGGAGTCACCTATTACTAGTGTATCAGGCAAGGTGTTTGGCCTTAAGGGCTGCGATTGGTTGACATTGATTTATTGAAGTATGTGTTGCATGTGTTTTGTTTTGAGGTGGTGGATTTTTGGATGTCTGCTTTGGGAGACTCTGTTGTTTTGGTAAGTTTTTTATTAGAGCCTCCGAGTATGTCTTTGTGTTTTTATGTGTTTGGTTTGTAGTTGTGGTAGGTCTACGTGGGACTGGGATTGTTGTGTGTGTGATTGCCATCTCCTCCTGTCTGGTCGTGCCAGCCCTGAGTTGAGAGAGTTCAGCCTCCAGTTTGGCTATATAGTTTCATCTCTCACATGTAATTGTGTTTGTTGGGAGGAGGAGAGGGTTGTCTGTGTACATGAGACAATTGTAGCATTGTCTCAAGATGCCCAGATTAACCAGCTGAACTGGAGACGACGCCAGTAATTTACCACTCGACATGCTAGAACAGTATAAGGGAGTGGTATACCTTTAAGGGAAGTGGGTATTCACAGGGGTGGTAAGTAGATGTAGTGCTTTACGAGAGTGCTTACTTAGTAGAGAAGTATTGAGAACAAGTGCTAGGCTTATAATACAGTGAGTATTCTGGTTATACTAAGAGTCGAGCTTCCTTAAGGGAAAATTTGAAGAGCAGACTTGGCGGAGCCAGGAAAAGTTTAACCGGCTATGCGCACGACCGTGCAAAGCCGTGCAAACGCGGATTTTAAACAGTGAACTACAAAAGAGCTAGGAATGGTCCCAAACAACCAATTACTACAGCTTCTTGTGCTGAGGTTACTTCCCCCAAGGACAGGTAGGCTGCTCAAGGCTCCCCACTCCCACTGGTGAGCAAAGAAACTTCCTTCTATCCAAGTAAGGTAATGGACAACACAGGAACTACACCACAGCCCAGAATACAGCAATGCCTGTAAACTGGTCTAAGCTAGTCGAGGAAGGCGGAAAACAAGGATTATTTTTTGTTTTTTTGGTAGAAACGCACAGAAAATGCAGAGACAGTGATAAATTAGTTACACAGGCTAGCACACTTTAGTAGGCAGCCTCCACAGTTAAATTAAACAAACAAACAAGCAAACTTTCGATCAAATTCGACTAAATGTAACTTTAAGTGCAGATTTTAAAATAAATGCAGCAATCAGTTAAAAAACAGTTCAGGCTAGTTCAAAGTAAGCTACAGAAGCTATTTCCAGTGAAAAAATGCAAAGATACTTAAATCCAGAAGGTAGTCGCTTTTTCGAGTTCCTTGCTGCTAGGACCACTCTGTAAACCCATGTAGAGCTTGTCTGAGCAGTATAGCCAGAAAAAAATGCCCAGAGGCAGATTTTAAACAGTGAACTACAAAAGAGCTAGGAATGGTCCCAAACAACCAATTACTACAGCTTCTTGTGCTGAGGTCACTTCCCCCAAGGACAGGTAGGCTGCTCAAGGCTCCCACTCCCACTGGTGAGCAAAGAAACTTCCTTCTATCCAAGTAAGGTAATGGACAACACAGGAACTACACCACAGCCCAGAATACAGCAATGCCTGTAAACTGGTCTAAACTAGTCGAGGAAGGTGGGAAAACAAGGATTATTTTTTTGTTTTTTTTTTTGGTAGAAACACACAGAAAATGCAGAGACAGTGATAAATTAGTTACATAGGCTAGCACACTTTAGTGGGCAGCCTCCACAGTTAAATTAAACAAACAAACAAGCAAACTTTCGATCAAATTCGACTAAATGTAACTTTAAGTGCAGATTTTAAAATAAATGCAGCAATCCGTTAAAAAACAGTTCAGGCTAGTTCAAAGTAAGCTACAGAAGCTATTTCCAGTGAAAAAAAAGCAAAGATACTTAAATCCAGAAGGTAGTCGCTTTTTCGAGTTCCTTGCTGCTAGGACCACTCTGTAAACCCATGTGGAGCTTGTCTGAGCAGTATCTTCATCTTCATCCCTAACCTGGTTCCATAGCTATCTGTTCAGTTGACAGCAGGTTACTAAATGAGAAAACAGCCTTTCCCCACTGCTCCCCATCTCAGTCGATGTACCACAAGGTTCCATACTAGGTCCTCTCCTCTTTATTATATTTAACAAAGAACCTTAGTTCTGCAACTCAGCTAGCCTTCCTTGTCCAGTATGCCAATGATGCTGCACTTATCTGTTCAGCCCCCTCACCCCAGGAGCTTCAACTAAAAATGCATACTGCTTCCTGGGACATAGAAAAATACCTCACCGAACATCAACTAATATCAAACCCAAACAAAACTAAGTTAATAGTTTTCGGAAACAAAAAATCCAAACCATGCCAGTCCCCTCTAACAATCCTCTCCTCAAACAGAACCAAGGTAGAACCTACAAACCAGACTAAACTCCTAAAATTTGATAAACATATTTCTCTGACAATCAAAAAAGTCCATATCAAATTTGGCACCTTCTACCGGGCCAAACCATACTTTACTCAAAGCGCTAGGCTGGCCACTGCTCAGTCACTGCTATTCTCCCTCCTCTATGGTTCTTTCATTTTCAGAAACCTGCGAAAGACTGACCTCAATAACCTAGAATCCTGCTCCAACAAAATTGCCAAGTTTGCCACTAATCATCCACACAGGACTCACCACTGCACAGTTCTCACCCAGCTCAACTGGCTAGAACTCCCTAACCTTCTATCTCTCAATCAACATACCATGGCCCACAAAATAGTTCATCAATCCAGCAACTGCCCTGCTCTTTCCAATCTTGTCCAAACTAGTGTCAATCTCGGGTCCCTCAGATCTTTTGACAAACTTATGCTAAAGGTTACCCACTCCCACAACTATCATGGTGACTCCCTGTATTCTTAAAAGTAGCTAAACTTTGAAACAGGCTTCCTCAAGCCATCATAAAAAATCCTAAGTATCATGAGTTCAAACACCTCCTAAAGGGCTACGTAGCTACTCATTGGCTTTGCTCCTGCCATACTCCTGGCTAATTCTACCTAGCGCCATTACTTTTTTCACTCCTTTCCACTCTACCAATCTCTTCCCCTGATCCTGCTGTCTCTAGTATTTTCCACTCCTTCAGTTCATTTTTATGCTGAATTGCTTATATGATACTTCATTCCACTGCTCTGTTGTACATGGGTTCATATGTACTATGGTCATAATCTGTATATGTATTACAACTATCTGGGTGTCTCTGTTAAATACATGTCTTCACTATTATTTTGATCTGCACTGTGTATATATGTGTGTGTGTGTGTGTGTGTGTATATATATATATATATATATATATATATATATATATATATATATACACACACACACACACACACACACACACACACATACTTATTTTCATTTGTATTTGTATATAATTATTAGTGCTAACATGGATACTATTTTTGGAGCTTTTCTTCCTGGGCCTCCACTGAAAATGGGCTCCTAGACCAGTTGGACATTGCCCGGTTAACAAATGTAATAAATATAACATTGCTGTTTGAACCCTACACTAATTAATGTAATTCATTACTCTTCGCTTTTTGTATGCATCTGTAAGACCATTTACATTTCATGTTAGTTTCAACAGAGCAGCCATTCTGATAAAAAAAAAAAAAAAAAATACTGCAGCCTGTTATATATGATAGCTCTTTTCCAACTTGCTGCTTATGTGCACACCATATTTGGCAGGCTGTTGCATGTAGTTACTTCTTTGTTTTTCTGTTTGAACCATTGTAACATTTTTCTGGGACTGTATCATGGCATCAAAAAGCACGTTAATTGAACGGCTTAAAAATCGAAAATGCCATTCATCGAGGTGTGTATTGTAGGATCATGATACAGTGAAGATAGGAAAATTTGCCCTTTCCTCACTGTAGTGTGATTTCAGAGTTGGTATATATAATTAGCGGGGGGTGTGGGGGCACAGCCCCCCACAAGAGCGACTTCGATGAACGACATTTTCGATTTTTAAGCCATTCGATTAATGTCCTTTTTGTTGCTGTGATATGGACCCACATTTTCTCAGACATTTCACTTCAATAAAAATACTCAAGAAACAAACACAAAAATGCATGTTCAAAACCTGATATCGCTATCAACTTACTGCAAACACACACATCTATGTACACTTGCCAAAAAGGAAGATTACCCTTCTAAATATTAGCTGTTGACCAAAATTGTCTGAAGTTAAACTTGTTGTTAAAGTTAAGGTTAGCTATGCTAAAGCATGAGTAAACCCTTTTTGTGTCCCAAATACCGTTGCACCATCCTCTTGTGCTGGTTAACCCCTCCATTCATCCTTGGCTGTTTGAATTCCTCTATATGTTAGCCAAGTATGCACTTGTGTGTCTTAGGAATGTACTGTGACTTCAAGGTTACTTACTTATTTGCTGAAAAATGTGCTCATTTAGTGGATGAGGGTACAACTGATGGACTTGAGAGTTAGTGAACTTAATTTGTATGTAGCATCATGTTTGCCAGCATTAGGGCTTGCATCCCTGAATATGGGTGCTTCAGAGGAAAAAAGAGTGAGCAACAAATGAAACTAGGAATAGGTAACTGACTTAAGTAATATATCTAACACTGATGTCTGCTGTTCTCCAGTAGTAGGAAGGGAGATTGATCAATACATTAATATTTGCTTTTGAGATATGGGTATAGATGTATTGCCATATATGTTTTTAAGTAATTAAATGTCTTTGACGCCGATGTGTGCTATAGTTTATTCAAGAGCAAACGGTTTCTTTTTTTTAGTCAAGTTGTTCACATAAGTTAGTTTCTCAATGGTGGCATAGTTTTGCTTTAGTTAGATAGTGTAAAATGTAAAATTGAACATCCAAAATATATTTGATTGACAAATGAATGTGAAAAATGTATCATTTTAATTTCCTTTGTTAGGGGAAAGGGAGATTACCATCGACTGGGCCATGGATCTGATGACCACGTGAGAAGGCCACGGCAGGTCCAGGGACTGCAGGGGAAGAAGGTCATTGCTATCGCAACTGGATCTCTGCACTGTGTTTGTTGCACAGAAGATGGTAAAATATTTTGTTTTCTGTTTGCTTCAATGTTGCTTCTGATTGTTAAATTACTTGATATGACCAGTAAAATATCAGAGTTGCAGAAATTCTAGTAGTTTAAGATACTATTGTGACCATCTTTTTATGACACTTTGAAGTACCTTTGAGTTTATGTTTGAGTTTTCTTTGCCACTTTTTCTTTTGCAGGTAGTGGGTTTGAATAAATTAGACACCGTCATCTGTGTTAGCATGTCTGGCTGAAATGTTGAACCTAATTTCAGATTAACCTGTGTATTATATACCAGCATGACTAGCTATGGTATTGTAAATAAGGTTGTGTATGTTGATTAATACTCTCTTTGCAGGATGTTTAAAGAATTGTAGTGTGTCCTTTTACATGTCTAACAGTGCATGTTTGTGAGAGATTCTAAATGCAGACTGTCCCAGGGTCAGTTGATCTACAGATGATGTCATCGGAATGTGTTCAGATGCTCTGTGTTTACTGTCAACAGACTGAAAGACAGGAAGGAACTTTAAAAGAACAGCTGTTTGTTGATTTTCAAAGAGTGAAATGAAAATAAGAACTGGAACAGTTGACACAGTTAACTTAGCTTATAAAAGCGCCTGCTGAAGACAGTTTAAACAGTTGAGTTCAGTTCACAGTTGAGCTGTGTTTATAGTTCACAAATGTTTTATTGTACTGAGCAGTGGATACCCAAAGGACTCACCAAGAACTGTAAGCCTGGCGTTGCTCTGTTGTAATATTTAGTTAGATCAGGGACAGTGTTTTTCAGTTACATAGGAAATTATAGCTAATTAGTCAGAGTTTTTCTAAATGTTGAATTTCTGTCCTTCAGTATTAATTTCATTTTCCTGGTGATTGAATTCTGTTTGTTTATTGAAATTACTGTTTTACATTTTTAATCATTTTGTTCATGATCAAATATTTTTATTATCTTACATTGTGTCTGGTCCATTAGTGTATCCTTTAATGATTTGAGAGTGCTTATACCTGCTTTGATAATTCCCAGGCCACTCCGAAAGCCAGGCTGCTTTAGGTCATATGCTGTCATTTGTTTTAATATCTAATTTTAATAATTGAACACCCCTTTAAAGAGCATGTAGACACTGTGATTGGTGGCAGCCTGTTACCATATTATCATTTGGGGAAAGGTGCATAGCTGGAAATCTTTGTGAGGCTTTTCCAGAAGTGTTTGGATGTGTGAGATTTCATTCTTAAACTGGGATGCATTGCTGTGGCGTGTGTAATGAGGAGTTATATTAGGGGTGGACAGAAGTGTACAGTCCAGTCCCAGGTTATAGAGCATGTACCTGTTGTGAAATATTATTCCTGTTTAAGTGGTGGTCTTACATTGGTGTCAGTAGTGAGGATTGAAGTTCCTTAGTTACTGACCCAGGATAGTAGGGGATGTCACATATTGGTGGCAGTTTGTGTGATATTAACTGGACGTCACAGTGGGTCATATTGCATTGTTTTTGTTTTTTTTTACCTTATGGCATATTATTTTTTTATTATTGTATTGTGGTATTCATTTTAATGTTCAAGTGCCTCAGATAGTTTTATAGTTTTAGAGATATTACTGCTGACAAAGCAGTTGTGAACTTTGCTTGTAGTACTGTTAACACATATTTATTACTGTTTGAAATGTGGATTTTTCCTTGAGATGGACCCTTGCTTATTAGAAAGATTCCCACAACCAGAGCCACTTTTCTAGCCAGTCATCAGTAACACTTTCTTTCATCAACTACCATCATTTTGGTACTTGTGTAGGCATATCTGTAAAAGTAAAAGGGTGTCCCCTCCTTTCTACAGTTCTTTCCTTGTTCTGTGTATTTTAGAAGTCTAAATTGAATTCAGCAAGATAATGCAGGGTGTTTTTTGTGCATGGAGTGTAGCAGTTATGCCTTAAAACTGTAAAAAAGACAGGCTTGTTAAGCACCTCTCAGTGTGGTTAAGCTGTAACCTCCTGCTAGAGCATAACAGAGGCCAGTGCTAGCTACCCCAGAGCAAAGGCAGGAGCTTAAAACAACTTTGACAGCTGTTAGGTACATCACTCTGCAGCTGTTTCAAAGAAATGTGGCAGAGTGAAAGTCTAACTGCTTTTAATGCTGTTATTTCCTCAGAGATGACACTTTTGCTTCTGCCAACTGTTTGTGTGGCAGCACTGTGTGTTTTAAAGCTTTCAAAGCTGTTAAACACTTTATGCTCCTATATTTTTTCTGTAGCTAGTTCTCTGTGGGGCAGATGTTCTTCATGTTTCACTGTTGCAGTCATTACATTAGGGTAATCTGCTGGCAGGTTGCCCTCAGTCGGCCTGAATAACAAAGTCTTGGGTCCTGCATCGGTTGCTGTCTCCTCTTCCATGACGTCAGGTCGTCAGGGGTATAAAACATGCAGCCGACGACATTTTATTCAGTCTTTCTTGCCGCACAGTGCCCGAAGCAGTTTGCAAGTGCCGGTCGGCTGACTCCTGAAATTTTCGCATTACAGTTTCAGAACCGAAGTCTTCAAACTAAAGCTAAGTACCCCGTTGGGGAAACTTTTTCTTGCTCCTTACCGATGTCAGTAAAAGTTAGTAATTGCATTACTTGTGGGAAACAAATACCTCATAAGGATTTTCATTTGTACTGTATTCCTTGCCTAGGCCCTGATCACAACGTGCCTTGCTGTCGGTTTTGCGCTAGATTTAACCAATGCACTATTAAGCATCAGTATATTTTTGCTTCTAAATATTTTGGTTCAAGATTTAATTATCCTGAAATGATGTCGGTTAGCAATCCGACTACGGGAGTTCATAAAAAACTCGGAAGAAAAAGACAGAGACAGACCGTCGAGGTCCAAAAACGATGACAAAGCTTCTCCTAAGCCAATCGCCGGTTCTCAGTGAGGCGCTTTCGCAGCCCCTGATACCCGCTACTTTTGAGTCGCAGGCCTCTACCGAGACCCATTCGGAGTCCGGTATGCCACGAGATTCTCAGAGTATTGAACTCGTGGATGTCTCTCCCTTGGATGAGTCCGAAGCCACTGAGCAGGCACCGGCTTCTGAGGGTGTTTTCAGGCCTCAACATTTTTATATTAAACCGACGCCAGCAACAAAAACAAGGTCAAAAACAACTTCTATGTCTAAAAAACTGACACATGAGCCATGTGCTCAGGCCCCTATGCCTTAAAAACAGATGATCGAAATGGCTGAGGATTTAATTACCTTGATCAGGGGTTCCCAACACCCCCTGCTAAGAGGCCTAGGCAAGGCACTGATTATGAATCTTCAGATCAGGTTTCCATTTCTTCTGATTCCTCTTCTGATCAGGAATTTTCTGTTCCACCCTATGAGGATTCTGATGCAGAGGAATCTATCCCATTTGCATCTCTTCCTGAGGATTACTCTTTCGGAGAGACTTTGCATACTTTAAGGGAACATTTTCACTGGGAGAGTCAGGACTTCTCTGAATCAAAAAAGAGGCTTAGGGATTTCCTCCTTCTTCCTCAGCATAGGCCTTTGGCAATACCTCCTGTATTAGACATTGTTGATGATGTGTTCTCGGAATCAAGCATGGCTCCTGATTCCCTGCCACTGGCTCCTAGTAAGCCAGACAGATATTACAGGGTTCCTGACTCCCACAAATTTCTTTTCAAAAATCCTGCTGCTGATCCTGAGACTATTTCTCAGGGTCCCAAGGATGTAAGGGTCTCTACAGCCAAAAATCCTACCCCTTCTGATAGAGATTCCAGGGCGTTGGATAGATGGGGTAAGAAGGTTTATACATCTACAACCTTGGCAATCAGGGCTTTAAACTGCCAGTTTCATATGCTTAAATATCAACAGCATGTTATGGGCTTACTGAAACAGAAAATGATGTTGACTTCTGATTGTGTGGAAAATAAAGAGTTACAGGAATTATTGCATTCAGCAGAACAGGTTGAAAAGCATACTTTGCAATGTGGTTTTGATTCCTTGTAGGGCCGCCGTTACAGGATCTGTGATTAGAAGGCATGCCTGGCTCAAGGAGCAAAATCTGCCTGATCATGTTAAAGCTAAATTGTTGGATGCCCCTTTGCAGCAATGATACTCTGTTTGGTAATAAGGCAGAAGAGGTTTTAAAGAAAATGGAAGACAAAGCTAAATCTATGCAAACTGTAAAAGAGTTCTTGCAAGTGTAGCCACCCAGGTTCAGTAGGCACTGGCCTACTAAAAATTGGTCCTTTCCTGTGTCCAACAAAGCCACTTGGCAAATCTAGGCACTCCAAAGGCTCCAGATACCAATCACAGGGTTCTTACAGGTCAAAGCAATGGGGTGCTTCCACCCCCAAATCTGGAGGAAACGAAGCAGAACCCTACAGTAAGCAGTCTTAGTGACTTTTCTCTACCATCACCAAGCACTTATCTTTTGGCAGCCCCCTTGGGGGGAAAACTAGCACTTCATGCTTAAAATTGGCAGTTAATTACCCAGGACAAGTGGGTATTAAACATAGTACCCCAGGGGTACAGATTTCATTTCCATACTTTGTCAATTCCAAACGGATGGCCAGATCTGCCACAAAACCAGTGGGCAGAGGCCCAGAAACAAGTCAAGTCCCTCATGGATATGGGGGCTATTCAACCAGTACCAGAAAAGGAAAAAGGACAAGGTTTTTATTCAAGACTTTTCCTGGTACCCAGAAAAGACAATTCATGGCGTCCAATACTGGACTTATCGATTCCGAACACGTTCCTGGACATTCCAAAATTCAAAATGCTGACTTTACAACAGCTATTGCCTATGCTAGGCAGAAATGGTTGGTTAGTAACTCTAGACTTAAAAGAAAGAGGCATACCTGCATATCCCAATAAGGGAATCGTGCAGAAGATACCTCCGCTTCAAGGCAGATTTTCTGCATTACCAATTCTCTGCACTGCCCTTTGGCTTATCTACTGTGCCCAGGGTCTTTACAAAGTGGCTGGCACCAGTAATTGCATTCTGCAGACAAAGAAGCATTCAAATGTATCCTTATCTGGACGATTGTCTCATTCAAGCAGAGGACAAGGACGCTCTTCTTCAACATCTGGCATTTGTAAAAAGGCTTCTAGCATGCCTAGGGTACATCATAAACGAAAAGAAATTACACCTGATACCCTCTCTAATTTCATTTAATTTTCATTAACATCCCTGTAAACAAATTGTAATCTGTATTAATATTGAAGTATGTCTATACAAGGAGAGGTTTGCTAAGTTTACCTTCAAGTATGACAGACTATCTCTTTTCCATTAATAAGAGATTACATGAGGTTATAAAATAGTGCAAAATAATGGAACCTTTTATCCATATAATTTTTATTCTTTTCAAATTTCAGACTCCACAGACAAACCATTGCCTCTTGGTTATCTTTCCAGTTGATAATTTGGCTACATGGCATCTTTCGTCTTCCTCTGTTGTCAGCGAGATTAGATTATTTTTCTGTTCTTGGTTGAGACAAGGTAACAGTATGCAATCCAGGAAAGTTTATTCATCTCCTGTTATCTCTCTCCCTTTTTATTCATTACTTTATATGTTTAAATAGAGATCTCTGTGTAATCCAAGAGTCTTTTTGGGTCTGTAGTTAATTTTCCTGATGAGTCCTTCAGGTTTTTATACTTCTTTCTACAGTCAATGCCATCAGCCTGTATGCTATTTTTGGGCCTTCGTAGCATTTTCATAAAACTATTTTAGTTGCAATCTTTCTATATTTGCTAACTTTAAATACTTATAGATTTTGCCTGATGTATTTTTCCCTGATGATTAGGCTTCTGAAGATCATATTTAGTTTTGTAGACCATGTAAGTCCCCTCGGTTTAAGTAATCCTTGCCTCCTCTTCTCCTAGATCTCTAGGTCTTGTCTTACATTTCTTGTTGCAGAATCAGGTTGAAACTGTCCCATTGTTCTAAGAATGAAGATTGACTTTCCAGTAGGCTGCTTAATCTTCCTCTCAGCCTTTCTTTAAAATTAATTCATTTCCAAGTAATAGGTTTTGCGCTTACATAGTTTAATCCAGCATCTTGCACCTTGTTTAGAAATTTGCAGTGTTAATGCTAAGTGGACCGATGGTGCTCCCAGTAGCACTTCTAGTTCCTTGACTAGATGTATATATTCTTGAGTAATATAAACTCTCTCTATCCTAGATCTGTTATGTCTAGATAACAGATAAGTATATTGCAGGGCACAGGACTTGTGTAACTTGCTCTGTCAGTCATGCCAAATGCCTTCATGTATGCTTTTATTAGTCTATTCTGTCTCTCTCTAGCTTATACAGTCTAGAGCCTTAGTTTGGATGACTAATAAGAGGATCCCCATAGGGACCAAGGTCTGTCTGTCAGACAAAAAGACATCTAGAGCTCTGGGGTTTAAACTGGTGTCCCTGTTATTGCTGATGCAGGCTGTGTCCTGTTGAAAACCAACTCTGTCCTCCAAAGTTCTTTTCAATTCCTTCTATTGGCTATTTGTTTCCTAGTGCTGTTCATCATTAGGTCATTGTTGCAGTAGCATAAGCTATATGGGATGTATCCTGCCAGGGTTAGATCAGCCAGCCATCTTCTAAAGCTGTAGGTACCTAACATGCGCCTTACTCTCACTGTAGCTGTTGAGCAGAAAAGGATAAAATCAGTCGCTGTGGTGCCCAAACTTCACAACTTTCTTGCTGTCAAACTATGCACTCCTCTGCAGGCTTCGGAGGAATGACAGTTGGATAGTGCTTCTACAAGGCTGGGCAGGTTAAGTACACTTGGAGATTACCTTCCATGTCTGTATTTATAAAGAAAGCTGTTTCTTTTCTGTCCAAAATTTGTTAGAGGCAAGATATGGTCTTTTTAGAGGTGGTTACTAAAAGATTCACCTCTTATTTTTCCATTTACAGACATGGTTCCCTGTGGGCAATCCCTTGAAAATATTTATTTTTTGTGAGACAGAAGTGAACTTTTACCACAGTTTTGTGGTTAGGATTAAGACTTTTGGATTTCAGATGAGGTTTGTCATTAATAATTTTTACCTCAAAACCTAGTTATCCTGTCAGTATTTTATTGACTCATCCAAAAACAAACGAAACAGAGTCCAAACTGGACGTAATCTTTTATTATAAAACGTAAGCGCTTTCAGGTTAAAAAACCCTTCATCAGACAAACTTCACGTAACCATGACGGTCTTTAAATATTAAAACATTTCTAAAAGCAACCAATTACTTTCTATTCTTGACCCGCCTTTTCTTTAAGGCAGGTTTTAAAGGTACAGAGCTATTTAACCCAGGGGGGTTGTCAGCAGTCAACTGTATGATCCATCTTAACTCTGCATACTCTGTATCATTGACAATACCCCCCCCCCCTTTATTTTCATCTGTGCAACACGCAGAACCTTAAAAACAAAAGTATGATCTGGAAAGCTAGAAACATGCTGGTACAATGCATTATGTTTATCTTTCTGTCTAATAGATGACAGTGCAATATTCTTGTTTTTAACTTACAATTAGTTTTTCCAACATAAAAACTCGGACGTGACTTGCAGCATGCCAGGTAAACCACATTCTCTATATGGTAATCTGCATAAAACTCAAATGTATATTTTGTGTTTGTAACAGGATGTATAAAATGATTTAAACCATTCACATTTGAACATGCTTTGCAATGCCTACAAGGAAAAGTCCCTGTTCTCATGTGTGCAGAGGAAACACTGAGAGCCGCCTTCTTATTTTTCAAACCAGGCTCTATGCATAACATCTCTTTTGTATTATTATTTCGCTTGAAGGTAAATCTAAGTTTCTCATCTAAAATATCCAAGTAATTGTCACTTCTTAGTATCTTCCAGTTTTGATTAATGATATCACATATCCCATACACAGTTACTATAACACAGCATTACCTTGGGTTTTTTGTCATATTTATTAGATGGCTTCAGCTCATCTCCCTGCTGTTCTTTATTATCAGAAAACCATGGTCTAGCCTTGGCTTCCTTTTTAGATATCATACTGCTCTTATTTTTTTCTAAACTTTCCTTTGAATACCCCTTTTCCTTAAGATGTTCATTTAACACCTAGATTTACCTTCAAGCCTTCTACTGTGGACAGGCAGCCCTGGTTCCCTGTGAAAATTCCCGTGCATATTATCACTTTTTTGTGGGGAGAAAAGTGGTATTTTTCTGTTGTTTTTTCTTGCTAGGGTATAGGGCTGGTGTGTTTGGTAGTTGCCCCTAAAAACGTTTACCTCAAAGAGCAACGTTTTGTCAAGAGTCAAGATTTGACTATTCAAGGCTTTGCTATCCACTTATCAGATGCCTTTTGCAGTCAACAAGACAGCCTTAGTTCCCTCTGAGATTCTTGCATGATTTATCACTTTTTGTGGGACAAAAAATGTTACCTTTTCTGTCAGTTCTGTTTTCTAGGGGTTGAGTCTAGTATGTTTTTGGTAATGTTTTTTAGTGACAACCACCAAAGTGTAAATTTTCATTCAAGAGCTAAGACGCTGTCTGCAACCCTCCACTATTCACATGACAATCTTGGACTGGAATCCCAGTAATTCATTTATCATTCCCTTCCCAAGCAGTAAACAAGGGAAAAGTTATTTGGTAGGCTTTGATCTTTATTCTGGCTCCCCTTCACTTTATCTACTGTTGATTGTTATTCGTCAGACCACTCATCATTTCTCTTGGATTGTTTGATGTGCTCCTCAGGAAGCCAGTAAGGTCCAGGGTCAGGCACTGTCTGTGTGGCAATGCCCTGTTCAGGTTTGGTAGAACCACTCTTCCTGGCACTGGGAAAAGGATGGGGACATTCTCCTTTGCTAAGATGCTATGAAGAGCTTTTTTCTTGAGGAAGAAACCGTCCTTCAAGACATTATTTCTCTTGGGGAGGGCTCTTCTTAAAAAAAGCAATATTCTTCTCCTACAGTTCATAAGCGAGGTGGCTGAGTTATTTCAAGGCTTTCGGTATCTATGTGGGAATAAAAAGAATTTCCAGAGTCCCACTAAAGATGATATTTCTTGTTGCATGTGGGTTTTCTTTTTCCTGTAGATGTTCCTACTTTATTCCAGCCTTTGAGGATGTTTTCCTCACAACCAGCTACCTGCTCCCAGAGAGTTTGATAAATTATAGAATGATGGCCACAGACCCACAGTTGCTTTTTTCTTGTTGTGACAGAGATTGATTGTTAACCTCCTTTCTGCAGACACTATGGTGTCTCTGTATCCTCTGCCTTAAGATTACTGAACCCTTTCCGAGTTGTACTTGTAACACTTCTAATATTGTTTTATAGCACCTGCATGGAGTCAGTGTTGTGAGGATTTGCCTTGTTACATTGTCAGAAGTTACCAGATGATGACAAAGCTAAGATTCTGAGTGCAGCCTTAGGTAAAGTGTTTTTACACTCCTTCCTCTGCTGAAATACTTAAATCTTTTGATGTACAGGAAAGTGAATTCAGATGATTAACCAGATTTTTTAATCCTCCTTGCAGTGTATAACAGAATTTGTTTCTACCAGTTCAGGTCCTTCTTTCAGGAAACTGCATAAGCATTATAAGCAAGGCAAGCTTAATTTTAGAAAGAATTGCAGGGAGGTTCAGATAAGAAAGATTCATAATCAAGGTTTATCTAAAATAACAGACCGACTATATGCCCTCTCATGCATTTTTCCCCTTCCTACCCTGGTATTCTTGTAAACGTGTTCCAAAATGTGGGTTTCTGCTTTCCCCTGTATCACCATATGACTTCTGTCACTGTGGTACTGAGAATCATTGCAAAAGGTAACTTGTAAATAAGGGAGAAAAAGCTCCCTTGTGATGTCCATAGACAACTTGGGTACTACATCCACAGGTCGAAACCCTTCAAAGGTGGCTGATCAGCAGTTTGATTCCCCTGAAGATAAGATAAAGGGACAAGGATAAGAAAACCAGACACGTTTTCTCATGCTATCTGTTTTTGTTATCTTCACAGTAATAAAACTCTTCCAGACAAAATCAGGACCCGATTTACCAGGGTTTTGGCTACTTCGTTACTTCATTGGTTCTATGGGAAAGGGTTGACTCTAGGATCATACTAGAGATAGCAACTTGTTCATCTGGGCACACTTTTACCAAGTCATACCAACTAGATTCTGTGTATAATTCCAGAGCAGACTTTGCTAGGACTGTTCTCCAGGAGTTCCTGAACTCCCATCCTCTTTCCTTTTCCCTTTCTTCTAAACTGCGGTATTCAACCCATATAGCTTAGGCTACTTCAACAACGATCTAATGATGAACATAATACAGTTGTCTAAGTAAATGTTCCATAACAGTAAATGTTCAAATAGATCACTGTTGCAGTAGCTCTACCCTCCCACTGTCCTACTTTTTTGTTTTGCCTTTTGCCAAGGTATGTCTCTATGTGCTTCCTTTTTGCCTCAGTGTTATAGTCTTCCTATTATAGGCAAGAAAGCTCTGAAGCTCTAATTTTCTTGGGTGGCAAAAGCCAGGGTACCATTTGGCTAGGCTTATATAGGCCCTAGGGCCAATAGCCTAGTACCTACCTATGAAGTTTTGTCTCCCTGGTTAATGTTTTCGTCCTGCTGTGCTTGAGCACTGCAGTAGTTAGTGTGCATGGCAGGTGCCGTAGTGCTTTCAAAGCTGGTCGGATGGCCTGATCCTGGCATGATGCATCCTATATAGCTTAGGCTACTGCAACAGTGATCTATCTGAACATCTGTTGTTATGGAAAGTTTGCTTTCACACGTGTACTTCATCCTACTTTCTAATGTGGAACGTTTTACTTTGACAGGTCCTCCTAATTGTTCTACCACTTCATACACTAAGATAACTGATGCACCTTTTTGTAACTGGGGGGTTACTACTGTTTCTGTTATTTTTAAAGACTGAGAAACATGCTACACTAAAACCTTTCTTGCTTAACGTAGTATTCTTCCATGTTTTAAGTAAGTTTCTTTGTAACATCACGAGGTTTAAGCATCTTGATAAAGCTTGGTATGTTGTCCCTTTTAATGGAGTGTGTTAAACCATTCACATTCCAGTACTTCATTTTTAACCTTTTCTCATATTCCCTTATTTTCTTCTCCCTTCCTTGTAGTAGTTAATTTGTGGAACTGCTCCCTTAAAAAATATACTAATCTACTTCTGCTCTAATGTTCGTATATTTCAAAAAACATTATATGTTTGCATTTTATTAGTGTGGGTCCCACTCCATTTTGTTCTTGTGCAGCCTAGACTGCATTTGTTCTAAAACTAAATAATGGTTTGCTTTCTTGTTAGTCTGGGTCCCATGAAAACTGTAGCTATCCCCCCAGCGATGACTTTAAATTTTGTGCAAAGTTAGTATATTTGTACTTGTACTTAGACTGCAGGTTAGAGACTGCCTTCTTTACCTGGGATTGTTGTCAGAGTATAGCCAAACTGAAAGGGTAAGGAAGTACCAAGTGAAAGACCAGCTCTGGTAGAGTTTTTAGTTGAGTCTGGAACAAAAGCTGCTGTTAAAAAAGGGTTAATTATAATACATATAAAATATTGCTTGATAACTATAACAGTCAATCAGACAAGGTTAGAAAACATTGAGAAGAGAGTCTGGAAAGACAAGTTGCAAAGGAACAATGATAGGACATCTGTACACCTCCCAAGTATGCAGCAAAGTCCAGAAGGTTGAGGATTTTTGGTTGGAAGTGTTTGCATAGGTGATTTTTTTTTTTTTTTTTTTATCCCAAGCAGACTTGCGAGTATTTTTTTCCGTCAGGTAGGTAGAAAATGCTTGAAGGTTTGATGGGAAAGAGATGGGCAGTTGGGAGCATGTTTTTTGGAAATGTAGCAAGCAGAAAAATGTTAAGCCATCCCTATGAAGTACTTTGTCAGAGATGTTGGTAGCTAAAGAAATAATTATTTTTTGAGTTGAAACACAGGATCTGAATGGCTGCCAAAAAAAGCAATTACTAGAAAAATGGAAATCAACTGCGGTGGTGGTGCTGCGGTAGCATTGTCGCCTCACAGTAAGACCTTGTCCTGTTCGATTAAGCGTCTTCTGTTTGGAGACATGCGTGAATGGATATACCTTCGTTGAAGGTTGTGCGTCAGGGCTGACAACTCGGTACGTAAAAATCTACTGCCAATCATTAGCGGACCGGAGTTCCGCTGTGGCGACCCCTAACCGGGAAAAGTCGAAAGATACAACAACAACTAGAAAAATGGAATTCACATTCTAAACCAGCACATAACTTGGAAGATTCCGATATCTATTTTCATTATTTTAAATGCTTTTATGTCTCACTACAGAGTTCAGGAAGAAAGACCAAAACCTCTTCTTATACAATAGTTCCTGATGCCTGTGATGTGAATAGTTTCAGAATGTTAGACCCCTTGCAGTAAAGAACACTGTTCATTTCAAGTCACTGGTATCCCCTTTCCTTCATGGTGATAACCAACTCCGTCTCAGGACATTGACCATGATGCAGAGCCTTTGATCTTGCTGGATTTGACAGATGGGATCTCAAGTTTATTTAGACTTCTAGGAAACCTTCTGCTGTGCAAATTTGTACCTGTACTACTGTGGCTGATGATCATCTATTTCAGACACCATTTTGATGTTGATCTTTGTTATTTTTTAGCCGAGATATATCTGTTAAATTTCTGTGTGCATCATCCAAAACTGGCTCCCCATGCTTTTCTTGTGAAAGTGGTGCATCTCTTTATTTTGGAAGAACTTCTACCATCAGTGTTACCCATGGCTGACAGGCTTGTATGTGTCCTGCTGTATGTCTGCCACCCCTGACACATGGGTGAGCTGGCATCAGCTACTTCCTTCCATCTCTCCATGGCCAGCTTCTGCAGTGCCCAGGCTGCTAGTTGATCCCAGGTAATCAGGGGCATAATCATTGCTAAAAATATCTGTGCTTTGGAAATAGCTAGTCCTCAGTGGATATATAAACTAAAAAAAAAAAAATCCTATTTAATCTGCCTGCATATTATAAGCCCTTGCTCAATACTTGCTCAGAGAACTCTACACTGCTGAGTTCTAAATGATACATCCTAGGAGAGAAAGAGATGGAAAAACAAAACCAGCCAAACTGCACGTCACCAACGGCAACTGGGATGACAGAACAGCAGATTTATTAAAATAGAGACAACTTTACCAAAAAATGTTAGTGCTTTCGTCTTACAGTTAAGACTTCTTCAGATATCTGAAAAGTCTTAATTGTAAGATGAAAACGCTAATATTTTTTGGTAAAGTTGTGTCTATTTTAATCTGCTGTTCTGTCATCCAGGGTGCCGTTGGTGAAGAGAAAAAGAGATGGTACATTGTTACCTGCTGTAACACCAAGCTTCTGAACATGCATCTCAAGTGTACATCATTTATTATTCTTTATTTAACCTTTGTTTACTGGGAAAGTCTGACTTGGAACGGGTCAATTTTCAGCGGAGGCCAGGGGAGAAACACTCCAGACATTACAAGGAATGTCTCTCATTTTAAGTTTTAAAGTCCCTTTTCCTTATTGTTCCACTTTGAAAGGGTCTGTCACATGTTCACTGCTAAGAATATATTTTTTTTAAGTGATATCCATAGCAAATCATACAGAATTACATTAAGTCAGCAAAATAACCTTATACCTCTTAACCATCTTGTAAGCTTCCTAGTTGAAATTGTTAGTAAGCTGTTAGTGTCAATCCTGGTCCTACACATGTTCATCATAAGGTTAAGACTGGTTCACCATACAATACTCTCAAAATGCTCTCCTTAAATAGAGTACTCTGTACCTCTCACTGAAATGGTAAAACAATTTTTATACATAACTGCTGCCTGTATAATCCACTAAGTTCCATGTAGGCTTTCTCTTTAGTAAGTTCCACCTCTGTAAAATCTTAGAATGTATAAATGTAACTACTATTTGTGTATAAATGTAAATAGAAATGTAAGCGATCTGTGTTTAACTGGAACATAGTATATTGCAGTCTAAGCAACTAGAGCTTTTCTGTCTGGGCCTCCACTGAGAATGGATAGTATCCAATCAGACTTTCCCAGTAAACAAAGACAAATAAATAAATAATTGTTCCACATTTTGCTCATTTGTTCCACCATTTATGACAGGTAGTGTTTCACATTTTGGAGATGGAAGTTTGAGAACTCTTCAACATTGTAGAAGCCTGAGTACTACATCAGATTCACAAAAATACCTTGTTTCCAGTCTTTCAGTGATAGAATCAGAGAGATCTGGGATGGCGCTACTCTGTTGAAAAGTATCACCTTGTGGCTGGAAGATGTTAAAAGAGGAGCACATGGGTGGTGAAAAAGTTTGTGAAATTTTAGCATTACATTAAGTAGCTAAATAAATCTAATTGAAATCTAATGTTGAATTTGTCTAGAGCACCAGCACACACAGTACAGTTAAAGTGAAGGAGTACTGCTGTAGCAGTATGGTTTGTGTGTTTTGTAGCGACTTCAGTAGATTAGTTGTGTGTCCTCCCTCATGTCACGTTGTACAATGCACAGGAGTGGTGAATGCCCAGTTAAGTATATATTTCATGTGATTTATGTAAGCTATGTGCATGTGCTTGTCTCTCTCTTTTTGTTTCCTTGATAAGCCTTCTTGATCTCTCATTGTTTTCCCTTGTGTTTGTTTGCTCAGGGGAAGTTTATACTTGGGGTGACAATGATGAAGGACAGCTAGGAGATGGAACCACGAATGCAATCCAGAGACCTCGACTAGTTGCAGCACTTCAGGGGAAGAAGATCAATAGAGTGGCATGTGGATCAGCTCACACACTGGCTTGGTCCACCAGTAAACCTGCAAATGCTGGCAAGCTTCCTGCTCAGGTATGTGCAAAAACTATTTGGAAGTTGTGATCTGTACCTTTTCTAGTATCTTTATAGAGTTCCACCTTTGATCTTAAGTAGTCCTATTTTTGAAAGTTTCTTCACACATACAACACCTAAATGGGCAGGTCTTTACAGAACAGAGTTTTTTTTTTCTTTTTAAATTAGAGATGCCATTAACTGAACCCTGAGTGGCTGGATCATAATCCTGAAATTTATCCCTCTAAACCTTGGAGCTTGCTTCTACAAGGGTGCATCCAAAAATACAGTTGCCAGCTCAATGGCTTAGAGAAACAAATTTCTGATTGTGACCCAGATGACCAAGGGTTACTTAGTGGCCCAGGCATTAGTGGAGCAAGTGGAGTGACGGGGCAAATGCTGCTTAGTTGTTTGGGGAGGGCTGCATGCCTGTTAGTAAGAACTCTTGGTTACCAAACTGGTAGTTTGCCTCCAAGCAGACAGATCTATTGAGTGGATCCCTCTTACTGATGTGGGAAAACACATCCCAAATGCACTCAGTGCTGTTCATCCCCTAGGATAACTTGGGCATACATATAGGTTGACCAGTAGGGCTTAAAGAGAAAATACCCTCCAATCTTTTCCTGAGGCAAAAATTAAACTGGGTGGGGCCCTCTCTGATGATTTCTGCTTGAGTCGAGGAATCAGGTGGGGTGCCTTCTTTTCCTTTTCTTGTTTGCATTATGTTTAGAACCACTGGGAAAGAAAATAAAAGAGTTGGAAATTCAAGGATATAGTTGGTATAGCAGTCCGGAAAAGCCGTCTGTACTTGCAGATGATACTTTATACCTGACAAAATCAGAAAGAGACTTTACAGTGTTGTGAACATTTTGAGACAGTTGCAGATCTTTGGGATCCAAAATTAATAAAGCCAAAACAAAGGCAATAGCGGTAACTTATATATCAACACACAAATTAGTTAAGCAATATCCATATTTATGGGGACATGATAAAGTATGGATTAAAAATGACTTTGGTGTGGCAGCTTAGTATATGTGGGAAGAGACTAAACAAAAGATAATGCAAAAACTGAGAAAATGGAAGCTCTGTTATATGAATGAGTGGTAAGATATAAGCAGTCAGTATGTTTACTCCCATTAGTCTTATGCACAGGTCAGGCATATTTTTATCAACCAAAGGGGAAGTTGTGGATAGCAACTAATAAAGAGCTGAAGGACTTTATCTGGGAGAGGGAGACGGCAAGAGTCAAGTGGGATACACTGATTCTTCCAACAGAACAAGGTGGACTAGGATTACCCAATTTGAATGGGTATTTCAGAGCTACACCGTTAAGGCTCCTATACATTGCACAAGCAAAACCTTATAATTCAAAGTGGAAATGATGATGATGAAATGGGGGGGGGGCACAAGAAACAAGGAGAGACTGGGATTTTGGATGCAGGCCTTTAAGTAAAATAACAGTAATCATGCAGATTATTATATCCATAAAGTAGCAAAAAGTATTAATAATTAAGTCAACAGAGGAATTGAGAAAAGAGATTCTGCTGATAGGGGTGACTGCAATTAGTGATATAGACAGTAAGTAAGAGGGGGCTGGAATTTATTCGAGAAAACTGGCAGAGGAACCAATGTATTGGGAGCAAATATCTAGAGAGGGAAAGGTAATAGAATGGGAAGAGGCCAAAAATTTATTTGGACTTCAGATTAAAGATTTCCTTCCCTATCAAAGATTGATATCAGAGTATAGGCAGAGAGAAAGAAATAGAGGGGTCCTAAATGAAAGACCAGCACTGGTAGAGGTTTTAGTAGAATCTAGAACAGAAGCTGCCAATAAAAAGGGAATAATTAGTAGAGCTTATAGAATATTGCATAACTGTAAGAATCAATCAGAGGAGGTTAGAAAGGATTGGGAAATGATACTGGATAAGCAATTGACAAAGAAGCAATGGGAGGATATATGTATGTCTCCCAAATGTGCAACACAATTTAGAAGATTTAGGATTTTTGCTTGGAAATCCTTACATAGATATTTTTATACCCCAAGTAGACTCCAGAGAATTTTTCCTCAGGTAGACAGCAAATTTTGGAAGTGTGACAAGGAAGAAAGAGGTACTTGGGAGCATTTTCTGGGAGTGCTGTGGTTTATCAGATTTTAAGGGTGCACTGTCGATGTTAGGTAGGCAGATTGGTGTGATGAGGGAGATGATTTTTCTGATCTATGATTCAGAATCAGAATTGCCTAGACATGGTAAGACCTTGCTGTGTCTAATTATGGTAGCTGTCAAAAAAGCAATTGACTAGAAAATGGAAATCGAAATCTAAACCAACTGTATTAGAAGTAGTGAATATAGTAACAGAGATAAAACAACTGGAATTGAGATCTTTAGAAAAAGGTAGGAACAAACTACATAGGAAAAAATGGTAATTTTGGGAACAATACATATAGGGGGGGGTGAAATTTAAAAGAAGACAGGATTTGAATGAGCTATGTAATGTTTGACTGAAAATGATTGGGTAGATTTTAAGTGATGTATTATGTCTGCAACTGGGAGTGTGTCAGTATGGTTGTGATGTAAAATGCTTGCAACTAGGATTGTGTCAGTGTGTTTTGTTTTCATTTATATAAATGTATGATTGCTTATGTCGTAAGTGATGGTTTAATAAAGATGTTTCTTGTCTAAAAAGGGGGTGGACAAGAACTGAATAATTTATGTAATGTTGTTTAGGTTATATTTTTGTAGCAATATATGTGAAGTATAATGTTAATGTTAATTTGTTAATACAGTTTGTTGACTTTTGTATAAATGTAAATTTGCATATGTCACAAGTGATAATTCAATAAAGGTGTTTTAAAAAAAATAACCTCTGATCCTTTGAGAAGGTTTTGGCAACACACATTTCATTTGACCCTTACCCTTGGGTAGAATGAGTGGGCTCTAGGGCACATCTTCCTGGGCAAATTAACGGAAGAGTTTGGTGGATAGGCGGGGCATGTTGGTCATCATTGGATCAGAGGTAAAACAAATAGTGAAGATATATGAAAACAACAGTCTTAAAAGGCATTACATTATTTAAGCATCTTGCTTTATAGTATGGTTATTAGCAAATATAAAATAATGAAAACTGGAAAAACAATTTAAATGTAAGATAGCAGCAGTACAATTTACACATGAGTTTAATCATTACTAGCATGTAAGGACTAAAATTAAATGTGTGTAGAACTAGTACATTCATATCAATATATACAAACCAGTTCTCTTCAGGAGGCATTAAGTGACACTTGAACTGATTCCACCTTCACTGTTACTGATGTTATTAAGCTGGGTTGTGCTTTACCTGGCTATACAGGAAATATTTTTTCTTTCAAAAATATTTTTTATTGAATGTATGATAAGAACTACAATATTAAAAAGGAAAGAAATAAAAGCCATAAGACGCTGATTGCCATGAAAAACTGATCAGTATAGAATGTAGTCTAGTTTTCAAAATTACAACCATTTGAAATTCATCTCGTATTCTTTTCTAATATGAGAATAATCAGCAACCTAAGAAGAGTAACTGTTTGCTATATATGCAAAGTATGTTGTGCTTTCTTCATTATACAGGGCAAGTCTTTGAAATAAAGTTTAGAGCAATTGAGATGCGTATACAAACTTAAAAAAATGATAAAATAGAATAAGTTTGTTTATAAAATATGCCAGAATGCTAGAATTTTATTAAAAGGTTAAATAGAATATCTGCAGTATCACCTTTCTAGCACAAGCTAAGATATTTCATAAAAAATGGAAATTGACATTTTTTTAACTATTGAAGGAATATGATTATTATAAATTTTATTTCTGGAAAGATAAAAGTTGTCAGACCATATAATTTCAGTCAAGCCTTCTATCTCTTTCCAAAAAGATTAGACATTTTTGAGCAACAATAAATAATATGCTCCCAATTTAGGTTTTCTTCAGAATTATATGCACAACTTCTAAAATGATTTTAATGATTTTATCCTGCTCATTTGATATACAAATGCTCCATGAATAACTTTTCATGTATACATTTTCCAGAAAGGAGATCTAGATGTTTTGGCAATAGATTCAAGAGTCAAAAATCTATTTGAATAATTAAGTAGCTCATTCTTATTTTGATATAAAATTTTCCAAAAATTAACATTTAAATCAATTTTATAATCTAAGAGAAGATTTTTTTTTCTTAAGGGTCATCTTAGGCAGCAGTGGATTTGATGGTGGGGGGCTCAGTTAGATTCACACATGCATCCATAAACTCCATCCTGTGTATTACTCTCAGGATGTGGATATTTTCAATCCTAGGAAGAATGAGAGTTCCTTCTTTTCATAATAGCTTTCCTGCAGGAGTACAGGAAACAGTTCAGAACTCCAGCGTTATGCTAGGCTCAGGTCGCCTATCCTAGATAAAGTGTAAGACTGTGTTCAGCCACACAGTCACCAACATCTGTCTGTCTGAGCTCATGTTTGAATGAGTCCTGTTCTTTGCCAAACCAGAAAATGCAAGGCCATGTAACCTTTTTTGCACCCCATCTTTCTGAACGACTTGCCTGTTAATGCATGCAAACTTTGTGGAAATGAGAAAGAGCCTCTTAAAGACAAGCAGTCAGAAAGCTTCCACTTGGAAGGCCTTATGAGGAGATAGAGCATTTTGCTTTCTGAGTGACTTAGAAATGCTAATTTCTATGTAATTTCCTTGTCTGATCCATGGCTACTGACAATATTCAGCCCTGAATGCATCTGGAGTTTTATGGGACATTAAAAGATTATAGATGTATAAAAATTAGAGATAGTGACACCTTCAGTAATCGGGCGACTCCGCTTAGGTGCAGTGAAATTTCTGACTTGACAGAACCTAAAGACATAAACTTCATTCAGTTGCCATTTTGCCATGGCCTTTGTGACTGATCAGAGTTAGCCATCACTTAGCAGGTGATCCAGATGAAGCAAGCAGTTACTTAGCCATACTCATCATCTTAATAAAGAAGAACTTGGTATGAAAACTTTTGTGTTGCTACTAAGAGAGGAGTAGCTTCATGTCAACAGGCTCATTCACCTTGGATATTTGAATCAGGTTAAGCATGTGTCCGTAGCTGATGGCATATTTGATACAGGTAACATAACAGCTGCATAAGAAGGGAGGAAAAAAGGACAACCAATGTCTGGATTGAGTTGCAACTCAGGGGTTTTCCATGATGCTTAAACTGGAGTTTGGCCAGTAGTGGACCATCCTTGATTCTGATGCCAACCAATAACATTTGCAGATCAAGGAGGGTCATTTTTCTGAAATGCTTAAGGGTATTTTTTTTCAGGTGCTGTTGTGGGCTTCCTGTTGACCTACAGCAACCCTGTTAATCAGGTGTGTGAGGTGTTGCAGAATCAGTGGCAAAGACTATGAATGGTCTGTGCTGAATAAAGAATTAAAAGCATTAGTATATAGCACTACTTCACTATGTATGGCTAGAACATAAATCTGTTCTCAGACTTTTCATGTAGTCACCACAGCTGAACATAGCTGCTGATTGATTTTTAATTTTCCTAACTCCTCCAGTTTTTGGCATTTGGTATTAAAGTATGAGGGCTGTCTGTTGTGTCGTTTGTTGTTGCAGTGTGTCAGAACTGTATCTCTTGTTATAAGCTGTAACTTTATCTCATGCTGATTATGTCATAGTACATGGAGCACTGTGATTATGCTCTTAATTCAGGAAAAATCACCTTTTTGTCCTAATCATAGGTTCATAGGTAGGCTATTGGCCCTAGGGCCTATATAAGCCTAGCCAAAAAGATACCCTGGCATTCTCCACCCAAGAAAATTATTTTCCTGTGCCCCTGTCGAGCAGTGCCACAGAGGTGGTCCTGGGGTGAATTTCCTATTTCCCATCCAATCATCAAGATTTTTCTTGAAGAGTGCTAATGAGGAGCTTTGTTTGATATAGATAGGTAGTTTGTTCCAGAGTATGGGAATTCTCTGGGACAGGAATCTATCCCTCCAGCATGTTCTGTTTATTGTGGTGACAAGTTTAGGTCCCTTGAGCGTGTAGCTTGGAGGGATTGGGATTTCTTGAAGTGGAGCATGTCCAACAACTCTGGGTTTGACATAGCTTTGTATGTTAGGCAGAGATCACCTCTGAGTAGGCGATATGCGATGGAGTAAAGCTGGAGTTTTTTGAGACGGTCTGCATAGGGCATCTGTTTGAGGCCGCTAATCCTCTTTGTGAGGTATTTCTGCGGCCTTTCCAGTTGTTGTAGATATCTTGTGAGGTACATACCAAAAAGGACGTTGTACTCTATAATGTGTCTGAGTGACGAGTAGAGGGGAACAATGACCTCTTTTTTTCCTGGATGAGAAATCTTTTGTGATGAGGTGTGCCACGTAGAAGGATTTCCTGACTACAGTGGCGATGTGATTATCAAAAGAGAGACTCCTGCTTAAAGTTTTGTTAAAATACCTTTTGGCAGTGTTAAGCAGCAGTTTTGTGCTAGAGCGTAACTACACACCATGGAAGAGTTTCTGAACATTTTCACAGCTTTAAAAGCTGTAATACAGTGTGCCATTGCACAATGAAACAGATATATGGTAGAATGAAGTGTTTCACTGTTTTTAAAGCTGTTTATTCATTATATAGATACTTTGCTTTTGCTTACTGTGTGTTGTGTATGACTGTGCTAAGTGTTTATATATTGCAAATCTGTAAACTTTATTTCCTGTAACTGGTGATATATGGAACTGATAAAGCTCTTTGCACTGCAAAGAATTATTTTTATCTTAGCGAGCTTGTTGTGTGTTCCCAACATGGATTTCGTGTCACCTGTTAAACTCTGCTTCATTCTGTTCTCAAGTTGAAGATCTTGAGATATGTGTGCAAGACACACTAAAAGCTAGTTATGGTTGGAGACCTGATTATAATCCTCTGTGTTCTGTCTCTTTTTGTCTTTAGTTTAACCCATGTCTGAAAAGGGTCTTCAGCGCAGCCCACCTGCTTGGTTACAAAATCAAACAGGCAAATAAATAAATGAAATAAAAATGCAGAAGCATCATTTTACTTGATTGAATTCTCCAAGCTAGGTCAAGGGCAGTCTTGTTTTTTTTTTTTTTTTTTAGTATTCTGTTACAGTGGGTCAGTGCTACAATATAAGAGTTTCTGGAGTTGTGATATAACAGTGGCTGGTTAGTCCTCCAACAAAATTAGAATTTATTTCAGGTCCAAATGAAGAGGGTATGATCCATGAATGCAAGGAAGAGGTGTAGCTGATATTTTTGTGGGAAATTGTTGTTAGGTTTAACGTAATGTTCATCATTCGATTATTCCTACAGTAGCCTACGCTATATTGTTTAACATCAATACAAGTGCACTGTAACCACATGGATGAACAAATAAAATACTTTAATACTGCAAATTAAAACTTTTGCATATCAGTGCTTCATCAGGCAAACTTTAGCAACTGGTTATGTTACATTTAAATACCTACAGTCAGATATGTACACATATTGCATCATATTCTGTTTAGCATGCATTCTTAATATCATAAACAATTTCATTTCCACCATTTAAAACTCCAAAATGCTGTCTGTATGCCTTATAAAATTGAGTGAAATTCATATAATTTATTTAATGGTATTATGTTTATCTTTGATTACTGTTTTAATAATAATAATATGCCCATTTAAGGCTGCAAAATGATGTGCTCAAAATTAATTAATCCACATATGCACGTATCTCTTCATATAGAACCTGTAGCACCAGAAACTTGAAAGTGTGTTGCTAACTAGTCTCCCCAATGTGTTTATTTATTGCATTTGTATTTATTTGATGCCCTATGTCCGATATATGGTTCTTTGTTCTTCCCCTTAGCTTTCTGTTGGTCTTTCCTATAAATAGCGCCTAACATTTTTCACATTTGGCCATATATATATATATATATATATATATATATATATATATATATATATATATATATATATATATACTGTATTTTGACCATCACACTTAGCATAGGTTCTCAAAGTAAAATTTGTAGTTGTCATAGAATGTTTACATTTCTTATCTGTATACACATATTTGCAAATGTTACATCTAGTAGATGGATAAGTTCCTTTGCTATTGCTCTTTTATGTCCAGTTGTTTAACTTATTTAAAACATAATGTACTTTCCAAGGTCTGTGCCTTCCTATATCAAAAAATAGTACCTGCTGCTGCTAATACTGTTAGTTGCAGTGTATTGTTTAATATACGCAAATGTCTCTTAACAATGTCCTTTATTTATTAAGTCTCTGTCATATGTGAGCATGCACCTCAAACTTTTTCTTTCCCCCTCTTAGGATAATATTTTGCGAAAACTATTCTCACTGCTTGTTTTCTCAGATTCCTAATATGATCTTCATATTGTTGTAATTCTCCCTTACTCACATCAATGCATTTACCACACTTCTCCTGTAATTGTTATTCCGTTGTTCCATCCTGTGTATTCAGTCTTGCTCCTCTAGGTGTCTGTTAGTACCAAAGAAAGCAGCTTCATGGAGACCAGTCTTAGATCTTTCTTTTCTCAACCATTTTGTCAAAGTTATGAAGTTTAAAATGCTAACCGTAAACAGCCTGTTATTTCTCTTAGTCCTGTACAGTTTTTTGATAACTCCAGATTTAAAGGATGCTCTTCTTTGTATTCCACTAGCCATAGGCTTTAGGCTTTTTCTAAGGTTTTGTGTGTCTTGAGTTGCACTTTCATTTCTCTACATTAACCATTAGGTTATCTGCTACTCCAAGGGTGTTTACAAAGTGTCTAACTCTAGTGATAATCTGCTGCTGACTGTGAAGTATTCACGTTTTTGCTTATTTGGATGACTTGCTTATTCTTTGCATAGTTTTTCAAAGTGTCAAGGGTCTCTTATGTGGGTTAGAGATCTTCTTCCTGACTGGGTTTTCAAGAGTATTTCAAAATTTTGTTTTATTCTATCCCACAGGATTGTCTTCTGGTTACATCAATTAAGAGAGTGTTTTCCCCTTGATGACTTCAGCGAGGGAATTCCTGAGGATATTAGAATTCATGTCATCTGTGATGCTCTTGATTCCTCTTGCCAGACTTCACATGAAAACAATTCAAAATCTATATGGCCCTTTCAAATTCCAGTTTTAAGACTTGTACGGTGGGAGTTGCTGTGGTGGACAGACCAGATATTTCTGAATCTTGGTCTCCTGTTCTCCCTTTCAGCTCCATTACAGTTTGTAACAGCACATGCCTCATACTTTGCCCGAGGAGCTTTATCTTTGCTGTGAAAGTGCAGGGTATTTTCCCCAAGTGAGACAAACCAACGCACAAAATGTCAGTGAAGTGGCGTCTATGGTTAATCATCGAATGAAGTAAATGTCGAATAGCTATTCATCAAATGAAAATCATCGGGCATGCATCTATCTAACATGCACCCCATATAACCATTGAGACATGCATCTATCTAACATGCACCCCATATAACCATTGAGACATACATCTATCTAACATGCACCCCATATAACCATTGAGACAGGGAAAATAACTACTTGGTTCACACTTCCTCTTCTCATTCATGGCAGTATTACAAACCTCTTTTCTCCACTGTAGTGCGGTCTCAGAGTTGGCATATATAGTTTTGGGGGTGTGGAGGGTGAAGCCCTCCCCTGGGTGGGTTTGAAATACTGCCATGCGTGAAACAGGGAAGTGTTGGCCAAGTAGTTATTTTCCCCTTCTCACAGGTTTGATGAAGTGCATGTTCAATGGACGGATGTTTGATGATTTTCATTCGAAGACTAGCTGTTCATTTACTTTGTTCAGTGATTAACCATAGACCCAATGAGACGTTGACAGTAATAAATACACTTCACTCAATCATTTTTTCTCCCTGGGACGTCTTCAAGTGATCATAGAAAATTCCACAGAGATGTGGTACATAAACAGGTTTTCTTTGGTGGGGGGGGGGGACTAGATCTTATCCTGTGTGCAGGTTAGCCATTGTAGCCTGGGATATAGCCCTACAGGCTTCTTACATTCTGTCAGAGCAAAACTTTGTGGCAGACACACTGAACAGGACCAGGAGAGACTCTCATGAAAGGAAACGGAACCTGGCAGCCTTTCAGGATTTGATTCAGATGTGGAGAACATTTCGTATAAATTTGCCTCCATTCACAACAAACACCTGAATACATTCTGCTCCAGAATTAATTGCAAGCAAGCCTAGAAAACAGATGTTTTCCATTCCCTTTAGTAGGAAGTTTTCCTGTATGCCTTTTCATCCTTTGCACTGATATCCAGGGTCATTCTGAAGGGCTCTTCAGAGATCATTGTGATGACTCGCTTCTGGCCTAGGCAACAAGTTTTTCTCCTTTTTTGGAAATGACCAAGGGCATTTACCTCAGACTTCCTCAGACTGGATCTAATCACACAAGAACAACAACTATAGGTAAACTCCAAATCACTGAAAAGCTGAATAAACACTATTAAATCCACTTAAAGCACAAAGTTTTGGAGCTCAGCTTTTTATTAATGAATAACATAGTTGACAAAACCATTCACCAACAGCAGAATTTCATAATCTTGAGTATGCAGTTGATTTTCTCAAGTATTGATTTCTAATCATACTATTAAAAGAGAAGTTAGGATGCATACTTCTAGAATGTAACTATTTATTAGCCTGCACATCCTTATTATATATAAAATTTCATCTCACAGTCATGCAATTTAATGCAATAAACATCTGAAAATGAATGTGAGTAACAAGAATAATTTAAAACTTAAAATTATTGATGTTCTTCATGTTTCACTGTTGCAGTCATTACATTTGGGTTATCCTTCTGGCAGGTTGCCCTCAGTCGTCCTGAATTCCAAAGTCTTGGGTCCTGCGTTGGTTGCTGTCACCTCTTCCCTGACGTCAGGTCGTCAGGGGTATAAAAGATGCAGCTGACGCCATTTTATTTAGTCTTTCTTGTCGCGCGGTGCCCGAAGCAGAAGTAGTTCGCAAGTGCCGGTCGGCCGACTCCTGAGATTTTTGTGTTCGTGTTTCAGATCCGAAGTCTTCATTAAAAGCTAAGTACCCCGTTGGGGAAACTTTTTTCTTGCTCCTGACCGATGTTAGAAAAAGTTAATTCTATTTCTTGTGGGAAACAAATACCTCATAAGGACTTTCATTCTTAGTGTATTCCTTGCCTAGGCCCTGACCACGACATTGCTAGTTGTCGGTTTTGTGCTAGATTTAACCAACGCACTATTAAGCGTCGGTACGATTTTGCATTAAGCTACTTTGGGCGAAGATTTAATTATACAATGTCATCGGATTGCCATCTGACTACCGGAGTTCACAAAAAAACTAAAAGAAAAAGGCAACCAAGGTCCAAAACCGACGACGAAGCTTCTCCTAAGCAAGTCGCCGGTTCTCCGGTCCTCAGTGAGGTGCTTTCGCAGCCTCTGATGCCCGCTACTTTAGAGTCGCAGGCCGCTACCGACTCCCACGTGGAGTCGCCTAGGCCGCTGCAAACTCAAGGTATTGGAGCCTCGGAGATTATTCCCTCGGATGGGTCCAGAGCCGTTGAGCAGGCATCGGCTTCTGAGGGTGTATTCAAACCTAAACAATTATATATTAAACTGGCTTTAAAGACAAAGGCTAAAACACCTTTAAAGGCAAAGAAACAAGTTCACCAGCCACAAGGACAGGCCTCCATGCCCAAAAAACAGATGCTCAAAATGGTCGAAGACTTAATTACCTTGATCAGGAGTTCCCATCCCCCTCCTGATAAGAGGTGTAGGCAAGAGACAGACTATGAATCTTCAGATCAGGTTTCCATTTCTTCTGATTCCTCTTCTGCTCAGGAATATTCTCTTCCCCTCTATGAGGATTCTGATGCTGAAGAATCAATTCCTTCAGCCTCTCCTCCTGAGGACTACTCTGTTGGGGAAACCTTGCATACCATGAGGGAGCACTTCCACTGGGAGAGCCAAGATTATTCAGAATCTAAGAAAAGGCACAGAGACTTCCTTTTACGACCTCAACACAGGCCTCTAGCTATTCCACCTCTATTAGACATTGTAGATGATGTGTTCTCGGAGTCTAGTCTGACCCCTGACTCTTTACCTCCAGCTCCTGTTAAGCTGGATAGATACTACAGGTCCCTGACTCTCATAAATTCCTTTTCAAAAACCCTTCTGCAGATCCAGAAACTATTTCTCAGGGTCCGAAAGGGGTCAAGGCCTCTACTGCAAAAAACCCTACCCCCTCTGACAAGGATTCTAGGGCGCTGGATAGATTGGGAAAAAAGATTTACACATCTGCTACGTTGGCTATAAGAGCCTTAAATTGCCAGTTTCATATGCTCAAATATCAGCAATATATCGTGACACTGCTTAAACAGAAAATGATGGCAAATTCTGAATGTGCAGAAAACAAAGAAATGCAGGATTTATTGCATGCAGCTGAACAAGTTGGAAGCATACTTTGCAATGTGGGTTTGATTCTCTGGAGGCCTCCTGCAGGGCCGCTGTTACAGGTTCTGTCATTAGAAGGCATGCTTGGCTAAAGGAACAAAATCTGCCTGACCATGTTAAAGCATAATTATTAGATGCTCCTTTACAACATGATACATTGTTTGGTGTTAAGGCGGAGGAGGTGTTAAAGAAAATGGGGACAAAGCTAAATCTATGCAAACAGTCAAGGATTTCTTACAGGTACAGCCACCTAGATTTAGCAGACACTGGCCTACAAAGAATTGGTCCTTTCCAGTCTCAGACAGACCTCAAAGGGGCAGATCCAGATGCCCTAGAGGCAGATCACAGCCACAAGGTTCCTATAGGTCTAAGCATTGGAGTGCTTCTACCTCCAAAGGTGGAGAAGACAAATCACAACCATACAGGAAACGGTACCAATGACTTCCCCCTGCCTGCACCACGCGCTTATCTTCTGGCAGCACCGTTAGGGGGAAAACTAGCACTTTTTTCTCAAAATTGGCACATTATAACGTAGAACAAATGGGTTCTAGACATAGTGTCACAAGGCTACAAGTTTCATTTTCATACCCTGCTAAGGGCAGACGGTTGGCCAGACCTGCCAAAAAATCAATGGGCAGAGGCTCAAAAACAAGTTGCAGCTCCATTGGACATGAGGGCTATTCAACAAGTGCCACAGCAAGAGCAGGGACAAGGATTTTACTCAAGACTGATGTTCATCGTGTTTCACTGTTGCAGTCATTACAATTGGGTTATCCTGCTGGTAGGCTACCCGCAGTCAGCCTGAATTCCAAAGTCTTGGTCCGGCGTCGGTTGCTGTCGCCTCCTCCCTGATGTCAGTGTGCCAGGGATATAAAAGATGCAGCTGACGCCATTTTCTTCAGTCTTTCTTGCCACGTGGTGCCTGAAGCAAAAGCAGTTCGCAAGTGCCGGTCGGCCGACTCCTGAGATTTTCGTGTTCGAATTTCAGATCCGAAGTCTTCATTAAAAGCTAAGTACCCCATTGGGGAAACTTTTTCTTGCTCCAGACCGATGTCAGAAAAAGTTAATTGTATTTCTTGTGGGAAGCAAATACCTCATAAGGACTTCCATTCTTACTGTATTCCTTGCCTAGGCCCTGATCATGACGTTGCTAATTGTCGGTTTTGTGCTAGATTTAACCAACGCACTATTGAGTCGGTACGATTTTGCATTTCACTATTTTGGCAGAAGATTTAATTACACAAAGTTGTCGGATAGCCATCCGGCTACCGCAATTCAAAAGAAACGCAAAGAAAAAGACAGGCATCCGAGGTCCAAAACTGATGACGAGGCTTCTTCTAAGCCAGTCGCTGGTTCGCCGGTCCGCAGTGAGGTGCTTACGCAGCCCCTGACGCCCGCTACTTTAGAGCCACAGCCGCTTCCAATTCCCACGTGGAGCCGACTAGGCCGCTGGAAACTCAAGGTATTGGAACCTCGGAAACTATTCCCTCAGATGTGTCCAGAGCCGCTGAGCAGGCATCTGCTTCTGAGGGTGTTTTCAGGCCTACACAGTTGTATGTTAAAACGACTTCAGCTTCAAAGGTAAAGACTAAAGCACCTCTAAAGACAAAGAAACAAGTACAACAGCCCCATGGACAGGCCTCCATGCCTAAAAACAGATGCTCAAAATGGCCAAAGACCTAATTACTTTGATCAGGGGTTCCCATCCCCCTCCTGATAAGAGGCCTAGGCAAGAGACAGAATATGAATCTTCAGATCAGGTTTCCATTTCTTCTGATTCCTCTTCTGATCAGGAATACTGTCTTCCTCCCTATGAGGATTCTGATGCTGAAGAATCTATCCCTTCAGCCTCTCCTCCTGAGGATTATTCTTTTGGGGAAACTCTGCATACCATGAGGGAGCATTTCCACTGGGAGAGCCAAGATTATTCAGAATCTAAGAAAAGGCTCAGAGACTTCCTTTTATTACCTCAGCACAGGCCCCTTGCTATTCCACCTGTGTTAGACATTGTAGATGATGTATTTTCAGAGTCCAGCTTGACTCCTGACTCTTTACCTCCAGCTCCTGTTAAGCTAGACAGATACTACAGGGTTCCTGATTCACATAAATTTCTTTTTAAGAACCCTGCTGCTGACCCAGAACCTGTTTCTCAGGGTCTCAAAGGGGTCAAGGCTTCCACTGCAAAAAACCCTACCCCCTCTGACAGGGATTCTAGGGCACTGGACAGATGGGGAAAAAAAGATTTACACTTCTGCTTCCTTGGGTATAAGGGCTTTAAATTGTCAGTTTCATATGCTTAAATATCAGCAGTATATTATGTCACTGCTTAAACAGAAAATGGTGATAAATTCTGAATGTGCAGAAAACAAAGAAATGCAGGATTTATTGCATGCAGCTGAACAAGTGGGAAAACATACTTTGCAATGTGGTTTTGATTCTCTGGAGGCCTCCTGCAGGGCCGCTGTTACAGGTTCTGTCATTAGGAGGCATGCTTGGTTAAAGGAACAGAATCTGCCTGATCATGTTAAAGCAAAATTATTAGATGCTCCATTACAGCATGATACCTTGTTTGGTGTTAAAGTAGAAGAGGTGTTGAAGAAAATGGAGGACAAAGCTAAATCTATGCAAACAGTCAAGGATTTCTTACAGGTACAGCCTCCAAGATTTAGCAGGCACTGGCCTACAAAGAATTGGTCTTTTTCCAGTGTCAGACAGGCCACAAAGAGGCAGATACAGATGCCCTAGGGGCATATCCCAGCCCCAAGGCTCATACAGGTCTAAACAATGGGGTACTTCTACCTCCAAAAGCAGAGAAGACAAATCACAGCCATACAGGAAACAGTCCCAATGACTTCCCCCTGCCTGCGCCAAGCACTTATCTTCTGGCAGCACCTTTAGGGGGAAAACTAGCACTTTTTTCTCAAAATTGGCATGTAATAACACAGACCAAATGGGTCTTGGATGTAGTGTCACAAGGCTACAGGTTTCACTTTCACACCCTGCCAAGGGCAAACGGTTTGCCAGACCTGCCAAAACATCAATGGGCAGAGGCACAAAAGCAAGTGTCATCCCTCATGGACATGAGGGCCATTCAGCAAGTACCACAGCAAGAGCAGGGACAAGGATTTTACTCAAGACTGTTCTTGTTGCCTAGAAAGGACAAAGCCTGGAAACCAGTACTGGAGCTATCTATTCTAAACACATATCTGGATATTCCAAGATTCAAAATGTTGACTCTGCAGCAGCTTCTGCCCATGCTGGGCAAGAAGGCTTGGCTTGTGACTTTAGACCTAAAAGATGCATACCTGCATGTCCCAATCAGACAATCATGCAGAAGATACCTCAGATTCATAGCTGGCTTAATGCACTACCAATTCTCTGCACTGCTCCTTGGCTTATCTATTGCGCCCAGGGTCTTCACAAAATGCTTGGCTCCAGTAATTGCATTTTGCAGACAGAGGAATACAAATATATCCTTACTTGGACGACTGCCTTATTCAAGCAGAGAACAAGGACATTCTACTACAGCATCTGGCATTTGTAAAAAGATTACTAACATGCCTAGAGTACACAGTAAACGAAAATAAATCAAAACTAGTACCCTCTCAAGAGATAATATTCCTGGGTGCAAGCTTAAATACAACTGCCCAGATGGTTTATCTCACGCCAGACAAACAAAGGCAACTGACTACTTATTTCAAAATGTTGGCAACAAAGACCCAGTTATCTGCAAGAAAAATTCTGCAGGCTTTGGGCTTCATGGCATCCTGCATTCTGCTAATTTCATATGCAAGACTGCATATGAGGAAACTTCAATGGTATCTAAAAAGTGTTTGGACTCAACATTGCCACAGCCTGGAAACAGTAATTACCCTCATTCCCTGCCTGCAACAGGAGTTTTGATGGTGGGCAAAGGCTTGTCACCACAACAAGGGGCAGCTATTCGCTTTACCCACAGCCAGGCAGATATAAACAACATATGCATCAGATTATGCCTGGGGGGCCCTCATGACAGGAAGATGTGCAAATATATCTTACTTGGACGACTGCCTCATGCAAGCAGAGAACAAGGACATTCTACTACAGCATTTGACTTTTGTGATAAGACTTTTAACATGCCTAGGGTACACAGTCAGCAAAAAGAAATCAAAACTAGTACCCTCTCAAGAGATAATATTCCTGGGTGCAAGCTTAAATACAACTGCCCAGATGGCTTATCTCACTCCAGACAAACAAAGGCAACTGACTACCTATTTCAAGAAAATGGCAACAAAGGCCCAGTTATCTGCAAGAAAAATTCTGAAGGCTTTGGGCTTCATGGCATCCTGCATCTTACTAATTCCATATGCAAGACTGCATATGAGGAAAATTCAGTGGTACCTAAAAAGTGTCTGGACACAACATTGCCACAGTCTGGAAACAATGATTACTCTAATTCCTTGCCTGCAACAGGAATTTTGATGGTGGGCAAAGGCTTGTCACCAGAACAAGGGACAGCCATTCTCACTACCCCCAGCCAGGCAGAGCCTAACGACAGATGCATCGGATTATGCCTGGGGGGCACACATGGCAGGAAGAGGCATTCAGGGCACCTGATCCACAAACCAAAAGCATCTACATATCAGTCAAAAAGAGATGCTAGCTGTTCAAACTGCCCTGACAGTCTTCAAGGACCTACTTCATCTGGGACAACTACTGATAAAGACAGACAACACCACGGTCATGTGGTACATAAACAAGCAAGAGGGCACTCATTCTTATCCCCTGTGCAGACTAGCCATGGCTTTATGGGACACAGCATTGACTTAACAAGTTCATCTGCAGGCACAATTCCTGCCTGGAAAGGAAAATACTCTGGCAGACAAACTAAGCAGAAACCTCATGGATCCCCACGAGTGGCACCTGGATCCACAAGTCTTCAGCATGATAACAATGAAATGGGGACGCCTGGACATAGATCTATTTGCCTCCCCTCAAAACAATCCACTAAAAAGATTCTGCACAAGGACTTATCACATACAAGCTTGGAAAGTGGATGCCTTATCTTTCAACTGGACAAACCTATCAGTATATGCCTTTCCTCCACTGCCTCTCCTCCCCAAGGTACTCCTAAAAGTCAGGCAGGAGAAACCAACAATGATTCTGATTGCCCCAGACTGGCCACGCCAGTACTGGTATCCAATTTTAAGGAACTTGTTCCAGTGCCCAGCCTGGATCTTACCTCAAATACCTCATCTACTGTCCCAGCAAAACAATCAGATTCTGCACAGCCAACTCAGGACCCTAAACCTGGCAGCATGGCAGATAATGTAGCCATACAAACTAAACCTCTCAGTAAAGCTGTGATGGATGTCATTTTAGAAGCCAGAAGGCCTAGTACTAGAAAATCCTATGCTGGGAAATGGAAGAGATTTTGCGCTTGGAACCACGCTCAAGGAACTGATACAGCTGTCCCAAATATTCCTCAGATTTTGCAATATTTAACAGAGATGCTGGACAAAGGCCTATCTTTTTCATCAATTAAAGTCCATGCCTCTGCCATTTATACAATGCAGAGCCACCACTCTTTTCTCATCCTTTATTAAGACAGTACCTCAGAGGAGCCAAAAACTTAAGGCCTCCAAGGAGAATGCCAATACCTGCATGGGACCTCAATCATGTCTTGGAAAAACTCACCTTACCTCCTTTTGAGCCAGCTGCTACTGCAGACATAAAGTTCTTATCTTGGAAAACAGCTCTGCTCCTAGCAATAACTTCTGCAAGACAAGATTCAGAGCTACAGGCTCTCATGGCTGTGAAACTCTTTATGATTTTCTATCCAGACAGGGTCTCTCTGAGAACAAACCCTACATTTATGCCTAAGGTGGTATCCAGTATAGCCCTTAACCAAACAATTAATTTGCCAACCTTTTTCCAAATCCACAGAACAACGGGGAGAAAATTCTGCATTCTTTGGACGTACACAGACAACTTAGATTCTACTTGGACAAAACTAAAGTTTTCAGAAAGACAGAGCAATTACTAGTGGCATATGCCACAGCATCACAAGGAAAGGCCATCTCCAAGCAGACTGTTTCAAAGTGGATAGGTCACTGCATTCGTTTCTGCTACTCACAACATGGCAAACCAGTGCCTAAGGGCATTAGGCCACATTCAACCAGAGCTGCAGCCACTTCTGCAGCCTTTCTCAGGGGAGTACCAACCAAAGACATTTTGGAGGCTGCTACTTGGAGTTCAGTGCATACCTTTACAAAACATTACAATCTGCCTCTTTACTCTAAATCCAGGACAGGCTTTGCCGCTGCAGTTCTGCAGGGCCTCATAGCCACTCCTAATGCTGTTTTATCTCCAGCCCCCCAACCATAGCTTTGGGACTCAACCCAAATGTAATGACTGCAACAGTGAAACACGAAGAACATAGTACAGTTGTGTACACTTACCATAAATGTAGATGTTCGAGTGTATTCACTGTTGCAGTCCAGTTTACCCACCGCCATCCCCCTTATTTTTGCTGGAACTTATCTTTACTTCTCTAATCTATACAACCTAGGTGGTGTATTTGCTTATAGATGAAGGTAAACCTTATTTTGGTGCATGTATGTTTTATTTACATATTTTTAGCCTACCCTTTTGAGAGCACCTGACATCTGGGGCAAGAAAAACTAAATAAAATGGCATCGGCTGCATCTTTTATACCCCTGACGTCAGGGAAGAGGCGACAGCAGTCGACGCATGACCCAAGACTTTGGAATTCAGGCCGACTGAGGGCAACCTGCCAGCAGGATAACCCAAATGTAATTACTGCAACAGTGAATACACTCTAACATCTACTTTTATGGTAAGTGTACACAACTGTACTTTCCATGTAGGTACATAAAAAATCATTAATTAAATCAAATTGTCTAGTCCAGATAAAAAAAAAATATTGTCAACAAAACGCTTATAAAAATTGATATATGCACTATAAAGATCATTAGTATAAATGTACATGTCCTGTCAATATGCAAGGGCAAGATTTGAATGGATATTAGTCAAAATAGTGCCCATTGCTACCCCTAATTTATGGTGGTTAATACTCATGTCAAATAGAAATACTTAAATAATATAGAATCAAGAAGTGAGCAGGTGATTTCTATATACAGGGCAGTACAGTGTCACAGCAGATAGAGCTTTTTCCTGACAGCAAGAGGTTCTCCGGTTTGATTCTTGGCCGGGGTGCTTTCTGTGCGGAGTCTGCGTGTCCTCCCTCTGTTTGAGTGGGTTTTCTGGTTTCCTCCCACATTCCAAAGACATGCAATAGGTAGATTTAACACTCTAAATTGTCCATTGGTGTGAGGGTGTGGTGTGGAAGAACAGCTATGACAGGACTAGCCACTCAACATTATGAGCCTTGGCAGTAGATAATTGTCACTGTTAAAGTGACAGCCTGGCCCCATGTAAAAAAAAAAAAAAAAAATGGGGAAATAGGTGATGGATGGATGGATGGATTTTCTCTGCATAGATGTTCCCTTACCACTTGTATACCAAACTCCTGAGGAATAAAGCATTCGCATCTAATGTGACTTAGACTAAAAAGTGATTTGTATATTTTGTATAATTTATTACTCCTCTTTTGCTTGCTGTTTGATGCACCCCAGCATGAAACAACTTCATCTGGACTGCCTGGGTGATTCAGTTTTAATACATTTTTAGGCACCTATTTTTTTGAGGACATGCAGCATGTATTAAACGAGGGAAAGAAGCAGACTGCTAGACAAGTATACATTTGTAAAAGGAAAATATTTTCTAATTGGTGCCAGACTAAGAACCAGAACCCTTTTAAGGCAAGTATGCCTTTGATTCTAGAATATTTGTGTCAGTTATCCCCTGGCCTTTCCTATTTGTCTAAGGTTTACCTTTCGGCCATTTCAGCATGTCTGCCTATCAACTCCCCGCCATCAATGCAGTCTGATGTTGAGCAGTTTTTGAAAGTGATTCTACATATCCATCCACCTAGAAAATAAGTGGTTTCTCCTTTGGAACTTAATTTTGTTTTGGAAAAGTTACCATTGGCTTCATTTGTACCAGCTCATCAGGCTAATGTGAGGTTCTTAAAACAGTATTGTTCATTGCCCTAACTTTTATTTATTTTTTTTATTTTTTATTTTTTTATTTATTTAACATTTGTTGACCGGGAAAGTCCGACTAGGTTCCACAGAGCCTGTTTTCAGCGGAGGCCTGGGGAGAAATGCTCCAGATGCATGTCTTTGGAATGTGGGAGGAAACCGGAGTACCCGGAGGAAACCCACACAAACACAGGGAGAACATGCAAACTCCACACAGAAGGCACCTCAGCCGAGAATTGAACCGGAGAACCTCTTGCTGTGAGGCGACAACATGCACCACTGCACCGCCCAAGAAGCTCTTGCTGTGGTTCTGCCTTTTTTCACTGTTCACAAGTATAGGGTTCATCGAGAGCAAATCTTTCATTTATGCCTAAAGTGGTATCAGAGTTTACTTCCATCTCCGTCTTCTTTCCAGGACATAAAATGAAGGGGAAATGATTCTTTATACTCTAGATGTCCACAGACATCTTTGCTTTCACCTCACAGTAACCTCTCTGTGTAAATATATGAACTCAGTACTCCTGTCTCATAAAATGTGAAAAACAGACACTGCATGGCAAAATGGAAAAGAAAACTTAATTGCTTATCAACATGAGTTTCACGCTTTGAAAGAGTGTCTTTGTGTGGCTGAATATCGAACTTTGCAACGATCTTCTGAACTGAATGCTATCCTACAACAGTTCTGGCATGCAATAGCAGAAACAAATGGAAGCAGAAATGCAATAAACATCTTTTCAAATGAAACACAGAGATTACAAGACCTGTCAAACAATAAGTCCTTATAAGTGCCAACAATTTACTACCATTTGCCCCATTTTTTAAAAAATGAAGAAAGATTCCAACTTGCTGTGCAGGTGAGCCTTGGAAGAACAGGAGTAACTAGAAGCTTGTTCAAGTTGTGGCTCCTGTCACTAATGTGGATGAGTTCCAGTTTGTCTAACGGCTATATTCTACCTTTTTTTCTTGACATTTGAGGTTTGCTGAATTGTTTTTCTTGTCATTAATATGGATGTGTTCCAGTTGGATTAACGGCTGATATTCTACCAATTTTTTATGAGGTTTGAGACTTGCTGAACTGTTTTTCCAATGTGTATCTGCCTAATGGGTATGCACGCTATTTAAATCGTTATATTTTTTTAAAAATATTTGGTTAGTGTTCGGGACATATGTGATTTTTCAATTTATTTAGCATCTACCTGTGGGATTTTTGCAATTGGAGATAACACTTGTTTTATTCTTTGGAACTTCAAGCCTGCGTGAACTGTTTATGCAGACGTGGATGTGTCTAGCTGTGGTGAACTGATTACATCGTATCGCCATATCATTTGGTGCTACAAGTTGGTTTGGAGTGTAATATTTATGTGGATTTGCTTAGATGGAGCATAATATTCCTTGCATAATGTTTTATTTGGTTTCAGCAGTTATTTGGTGTGTTTATTGCAAAACTTATGTAAATGTCATTCTAAATATTTTTTGAAATATAATGAGAATTCTTTTTGTATATTGGAACATTTGTAGCCCTATAATTTTGGGTTCTTTTTAACCGTGGTGATGGTGCTGCAGTAGCGTTGTCGCCTCACAGTAAGATGCTGTCCGGTTTGATTCTCAGCTAGAGCGTCTTCTGCGTGGAGACATGTGTGAATGGGCGTACCTTCATTGAAGGTTGTGCGTCAGGGCTAGTAACTCGGCACATAAAAATCAACTACCAATCATTAGCGGACTGGAGTTCCGCTGTGGTGACCCCTAACCGGGAAAAGTCGAAAGACACAACAACAACTTTTGGGTTCTTTTTGGCCTGGCAATTTTATAGTTGATTTTCGCCATGATGAATGTTGCGGTATGTCTTTATTATTCTATATATGCATATATTCAGTTGCTTGTTTAATATTTTTCACAATTAGACATTCTGGGTCATATTTTGCCAGGAATTATTGTACTCTTTAATCAACCTGTTTTATCACAGTGTTAATTGTAATTGGGTTGACTCATGATTCCACTATCAAAACCCTCACATCCACAACTCCTACTATATACCATTTGTATCTCTTCCCTCTTACTGCTAACCACCTCCTTTACCAGTTATCAAACTCAAGTTAATTACAGACTTATCCCTAACAAAGGTACATCCCTCAACACTCCAAACCCCAAGCCTTATACTCATCTAACCCTATACCACTATCACATCACCCTTATCCACCACCTCAGACACAAAATACACCCATCTCACAGACAATCCCACTCTACTCTGAAGCACACAAAAATCATAAATAAGTTATTCAGTTGTTATTTACACCTGCAAACTGCACTCATATGCTGTGGTGACATACATCCCAACCCAGGCCCATTCAATCCAGACACATTAACCCCCGACCTAAATAATACCCTACCCCACAGTCCCTCAAACTCACTCCTCATCATAAATCTAAATGTTAGAAGTATCTCAAACAAAGTCCACAACCTCCATGCCTTAATCTCCTTTTACCATCCAGATATTGTTTTACTGACTGAGACCTGGCTAAAGCCAGAAATCCACGATAATGAAATCACAGCACCAGGTTACGATATAATCCAAAACGACAGAGTAGGAAAAAAGGGTGGGGGAGTAGCCATACTATACAAAACTCACCTTATCCTAGAAAAAAATAGACATCACAACCCCAGACCTTGAAAACATTGAACTCACCCTTACTAAACTAAAACTTAACCCAAATAAGTGCATCAATAGCATAGGATGCTATATCCCTCCAGGCAACAATATTTCCATTACAGAAAAACTCTAGATTGGATATCTAACTCCCTCCCCCAAGAAAACATCCTATTAGGTGACCTTAATATTGACTGGCACTCCTGCTCCAGTCAAAATCCTCTCTCCCACATTAACTTGCATGGATTAACCCAACTTTTAACTTCCTCCACTAGAACAGACAAGAGAACCAAACATCCGTCTGTACTAGTCTGGATACTTGTATCTCATCCTTGCCAAATATCTCATGCCGGGTGCCTGCCAGGCACCCTCAGCGACCATCAAGCTACATTTCTGCTAAGAAGCAAATCTCCCCAACTGACACAAGTAACTGTGCGTGAATTTAGGAACAAAAAACACTTCAACCTACTCAACTTTAACGATGATCTAAGAAAGTGTAACTGGACCCCCCCCCCCCCTAAAAAATGTAGACCTTGATGAAAGCAATACTATACTTCAATACTACCTTTACAAACATGGTTAACCATCACCCCCCACCCCCCAGAACCACAAGAATCAGAACTAAACATGCACCCTGGGTAACTTTAGATGCTAAAACACTCCTCAAAAATAGAAACAAAGCCTGGACAAACTATTGTAAAAGCAGATCTCAAATAGATAAACAAACATACCTGGAACTACGCAACAAAGCCAAACAGGTTATCAAAACAGACAAAATCTCCTACTACCAAAATATTCAGAATAAATATATAAACAACCTAAAAAAGTTCTGGGCTGCAGTCAACTCTGTACTACAACCAGCTAAGACAACCACCCCCACTCCCAAAATAGTGAATACCCAAGACAGTATCCCCACACAGTTTAACAAATTCTTCACAGAAACTATCCAAACCCTAGCTAACAACCAACTGAGCCCCAACAACCCCACCCCAACAAAAACACCCTTTCCACCTGAAACAGATATCCATTACCCCATCTTCACCTTCAACCCAGTAAAAACCAAGATCATACAAAAACTACTCCTAAAACTTAAACCAACCTCCACAGCCACCGGTAAACTACCAACAGAATATCAACTAGCCGCTGAATCCATAGCTTATCTTGTCTCCATACTTAATAAACAGATCTATCTCTTGAGTGCAAAGTACTCCAGCTGTGGAAAATATCTCATGTAACTCCACTGCACAAAGGGGGTAGCTCTGTCGAAATCAGTAACTATCGCCCTATAGCTATACTATCCCCCCTGTCAAAACTTCTAGAGAGAGTTGTCCACAAGCAATTGATGAAGTACCGCCTAGAAAACAAATTGCTATCTACACAGCAACACAGTTTCAGACCATTCCACAGCACCACCACTGCACTTACATCATTTACTAATACTGTCAATAACCACAGAAATAATGGACTGCTCGTATCTGCTACACTCTTAGATTTATCCAAAGCTTTTGACGTGGTCAACCATGAAAAACTGCTTCACTCACTATCCACCCTAAACCTTAGCATCTCTGCTATTTCATGGTTTAAGAGCTATCTAGATGGTAGGCAGCAAGCTGTAAAATGGCAAAACCAACTCTCTCCCTTATTGCCTGTCTTCCTAGGCATACCCCAAGGCTCTATCCTGAGTCCATTGCTCTTCACCCTATTTTCTAATCAACTTCCATCCACCATTACCAAAGCCTCAATAGTCCAATATGCAGACGATACCACCATAATCTGCGCAGCCAGTACCCTAGACCTCCTCCTCTCCCAAACACAAGAATGCTTTTCCCTAGCCAAATTATGGATCACTAACCCGAACCTTATTCTAAGCCCAGCTAAGACAAACTACTCCTCTTCAGCCCTCACATGTTTTACCCCCCTCATATAACTTTACAGACTCCTCACACAACACCATCACCCCTACCAATCACGCCAAACTGCTAGTCATGGAAATTGACAGTCACCTTAAGTTTGACATTCACATTTCCCAGACCATAAAAAAAGTTCATAAAAAACTGGGTCTACTCTATCACAACCAACAATTTCTGTCCATTCCAAAATTACTACAGCCAGGACACACCCGCTATCCACCTTACGCTATGCCTCCCCTGTGTTTACCAATCTCCGAAAAACTGACCTAACCAAACTTGACAGCTGTTACAATACGATCGCTAGATTTGCCACAGGTTCACCTTCTAGGACCCACCATTGCGAAAGCCTCAAAAAACTCAACTGGTTAGAACTCCCGCTAATACTTCGTCAATCAACTGTCACTTGCACACAAAGTATTACATCACTCAGACAACACCCTAGCCCTACAACAACTACTTCAACCCTACACCGCTTCCAGATCCTTAAGATCAAGCACCCAACACCTCCTTAAGGTAACCAAATTTAACAACAATGCAGGTAGATCCATCTACAGCCACTACATCTCTAAAATCTGGAACTCTCTTCCTGTCCATATAATTAGTAACAACTCCTCAACCCAATTCAAGAAACTACTCAAAGTACACTTCCTGAATAATAGACTATGCTCCTGTACCAACCCTGGCTAGTAATTCATTATTTTTTGCTATTTTCAACTAGAGTAGTGTTGTAACTGCAGGCTTTTATTATCCATATGTTTAGATGTAAAGTCTCATCATTGACAAGAAGACTGTTGTACATCCATATTCTCTAAGGTGCAAGAAATGTGTCTTATGTATGTTGTCAAATGTGCCTTTTTGTTATACTTGCCATCTTCTATGTTAATATTGCTATGGAGCTTTTCTCCCCGGGCCTGCACTGAAAATGGACCTATATCAGTCTTGCCTATATAAAAGGCATGGCAGACTATACAAAAGCTGAAATAATAGTGGGGACCCCATATTATTCTTAGGGAGAGGCCCAAGATGTATTGTTAAATAAGAATAACATGAGTAAAATTAGGTTTCCAATAACCTATTCAAGTGACATCAGAAGATTGTGTGGGATATTTGAAAAGAACTGGGGGATCCTGACCACTATAAATTAACTTCAGGGGTGATAGATAATAAACCTAGTTTCTCCTTCAAGAATAAAAAGTCATTAAAGAGGCAGCTATGCTATAAATTAAACTCTAAAAGGAAGAATAGAACAGTTTCCCAAAGAACTGGGACTTTCCCATGTAGAAAGTTGCACGGCTTGTAATTATGTGTATAGTAAATCCACTTTTCAACATCAGACTTGTGGATTTGAAATAAACATAGATTTCTATGTCGCTTGTAGAACTAGACACTTGGTATATTTCAGCTTTTGTATAGTCTGTCATGCCTTTTATATAGCTCTTGTTCAAAGAGCGTGTACAAGAACATTTGATGGACATCAACAATAAGAAAGAAACTAGTGCCCTGGACAAACATGTGCAGTCTGCAGGTCCATCGCACATTTTTAATGTTATGGCCCTAGAGGTTGTGCAGTCAAACATTAGAGGTGGGGATATGAGTAATATTGTAGAAGTTGAACAGAAATGGATTACACTATTGAAGGCAGACAGCTGTCCAGGCTTAAATAGTGCAGTGTCACTAAAACCTTTTTTGAAAGCAAGATCGCTTAGGCATTGAAACAAATATAAGTTAAGTGTATATTAGGAAGTTTTTTATGTTGTTGCCATTTAAGCACAGTTTTAAACTGCTGCTGTTTTTTAAAGAAATTTTGTTTTGAATTTTATGATGTCATGAATGAAAAGCCATATGATTGGATATTGTATGATTTAAATGCAGAGAGATTTTGTGCGAGTCTGAGGAAGAGATGTGTTATTCATCGCAAAAGCGCTTACTCAATTAAACTTTCACCATTTTACTAGTTTTCCTATCAGCCGTGTTCAGTTCGTTATATTCTTTTTTACTTTATACTTTGAGGTGAATACCGATTGTGTATCCAGTCAAAGAACCATTTTTGTAACACCTGCAACATTTGCTGTCTACCTGAGGAAAAATTCTTTGTAGTCTACTTGGGGTATAAAAAATACCTGTGTAAACACTTGCAAGTAAATATCCTAAGTGTTGTAGACTTTGTTGCATATTTGGGAGGCATACATATATCCCCCATTGTTTCTTTGCAAATTGCTTATCCATTCTCTTTTCCCAATCCTTTCTAACCTCCTCTGATTGATTCTTATAGTTATCATGCAATATTTTATATGCTCTACTAATTACTCCTTTTTTAATGGCAGCTTCTGTTCTAGATTTGTACTAAAAACTCTACCAGTGCTGGTCTTTCATTTAGGACCCCCTATTTCTTTCTGGTTGCCTATACTTGGATAACAGTCCTTGATAGGGAAGGCAGTCTCTAACCTGCAGTCCAAATAAATTCTTGGCGTCTTCCCATTCTATTACCTTTCCCCTGTCTAGTAGTTTGCTATCAGTACCTTGGTTCCTTTGCCAGTTTTCTCCTGGAAATTCCAGTCCCCTTTTGCATATTGTCTGTATCCCTGATTGCAGTCATCCTTACCAGCAGAATTTCCTTTCTCCATTCCCATGTTAGCTTAGTTCTTAGAATACTTTCTGCTACTTTATGAATATAATAATCTGTATGATTATTGCTGTTCTCCTTAAAGGTCTGCATCAAAAATCCCAGTCTCGTGTCATTTCTTGAGCTTCCTCCGTGTTTCATCATCATCCTTTTCCACTTTGAATTATAGTTTTCTGCTTGTACTGTGTGTAGGAGCCTTAACTGTGTTGCTCTGAAATATCCCTTGAAATCAGGTAATCCAATCTACCTTGTTATATTGGAAGAATCTGCTTATCCCACTTGACTCTTGCTGTTCTCCCCTCCCGGATAAAAACCTTCAGCTGCTTAATTGCATTCCACAACTTCTCCTCTGGTTGACGAAAATATGCCTGACCTGTATACAAGACTAAAGGGACTAAAATATTTTTAACTGCTTGTATCTTACTATAGATATCCATATAACCGAGCTTCCATTTTTCAGTTTTTGTATTATCTTTTGTTTAGTCTCGTCCCACGTATTCTTAGCTGCCACACTGGAATAATTTTTAATCCATACTCCTAAATACTTAATTTTATCATGTCCCCATAAATATGGATATTGGTTAACCAATCTGTGTGTGGGTACATAATTTACCACTGTTGTCTTTGTTTTAGCTTCATTAGTTTTGTATCCCGAAACGATTTGAAAATGCCTCAAAATGTTCCACAACATTGTAATGTCCCATTTTGGTTTTGTCCGGTATAAAATAATAATGTCTGCAAATAGAGCCAGCTTTTCTTGACTACCATATATCCTTGAATTTCTGAGTCCCTTATGTTATTTGCCAGTGGTTCTAAATATAATGCAAATAAAGGGGAGGGAGTACGCCCCTGCCTGGTTCCTCTGCTAAAGCAGAAATTATCAGAGAGCACTCCACCCACTTTAATTTTCATCACCGATCCCTCATATATCCTCCTAATCAACCTTATAATTTTATAAGGGAATGGAAATTCTTCCATTGCCTGCTCATAAAGTCCCAGCTTACTCCGTCAGATGCTTTCTCTGCATCAAGACCCACCAACAATAGTGGTATTTTCTTACATTCTGCTTCCCTCTTGATTGTCAGTGTTCTGTTAATGTTGTCAAATGTTTGCTTCCCCTCCACAAAACCACATTGATCCATATCTATCAATTTTGGCATCACTTTTGCCATTATTTTAGCCATTATAGACATAAACACTTTATGATTGAAATGGGCTTGTATGAAGCTGGATCTGATGGATCTTTACCCTCTTTAGGTATTACAGCTACCCCACCTTTCTTCCAGGATGTTAGTACTTCTCCTCTTAAAATACTATTAAACAAAACCTTCAAGATCTTTATCAGTTTTTCCCTCCTAGCTTCCAAACTTCCACAGGAATATCATCTATTCTGGGGGACTTTCCTGTACATTGGTTATTCATCACCATTTTTTATCTCCTCTCCTCCTAACCTAACTGTTAATAATTGAACCTCATCACCTCATCTACTTCTAACCTTGGCATATTTAATTCGTCCATAACCATTTCCATTTGTACCTTTTCTTGATTTCCATATTTCTCTGCTTAATAGAGACTTTCCAAAATATTTGTAATACTTCTACAGGATCCCTTGTTATGCTAAAAGTTTTTGTGCTATAGGGTTATTCGGTTGCTTAACAGCAGTCTTTCTAAATGCATGCATATCATCAAGGTAATCCCTTATTTATTGTTTAGCATTCCAGTTGCTCCTCTGCTTGTTATGTGGGATTCCTGATATTTTGCAATAATTCAACATTTGTCAGTTCCTCTAAATAATTCTTCTTACTTCTAAAACATATCTCCCTTTCTTTTATTTCCATCCTATTTTCAAACTCCACTTTAATTTTATCCCACTCCTAGCTATATTTTCAGAAGAAATTTCTATCTTTTCAAATAGCTCCTGAATAATTTTCACTACACATTCATTAAATGCTGCAACCTCATTGCATCTCCCCTCAACAATAAATGCAGCAGGTTCTTTGCCCTGATTCCCACTATGGGGCAGTCACCATGAGACACTTTACTTCACGATTGGTCCTCTGGTCTCCCTTATGCCTGCCCCTGTTGAACAGATTTCTTCAGACAGCATCACAATTGAAGAGCACAGTTATTTTCATTGACCCCCTACTGGTCTCATCAGATCTGGTTTCCCCTTTCTTTGGCCTCATCTTTTTCATCCTCCTTGGATCCTTTATCCACCTCCAGACCTACTGGCTCTCCCAACAGACATGACTCATCTGGACACTCCAGGCCTAAAACTGACCGCATGGTTTCTCCAATTCCTTTGATTACTAGGCAGTCTAGGCTGTCCTCTCCTGTCCACCACATTCTTTTATCATTCCACAAAGCTTCCTCCAGGAAACTTAAAAGTAAATGGAAAAGATGTGTTGTTTGTGCACAGCAAAATTATTTAGATCCCTTTTCAGCACCAATTTGTAAGGTTCTTGATTTTTTAGCTACAGTTTTCATTAAAGGTGCTAGCTGTTCTACTATAAAAGTATAATTAGCTGCCATTTCTAATTTTTATATAGGAGTAAGTAACTCAACTTTAACATCCTCCCAACTTTACAAAGCCATTTTAAGAGGAACTTTCCTACTTAGACCCTCCCACTCCTTGGGATTTAAACATTGTTTTTCAAGCTTTAACGCAACTTCCCTCTCAACCATAAACTAAGTGTGAGCTAAAATTCTTAACGTGGAATACTATCTTTTTGGTAGCTGTTACATCTGCCAGAAGAGTGTCAGTTACAAACCCTGTCATCTAAACCACCTTATTTGATTTTTCATAAGATGGATTATCCTTACGAACCAGTTGTTCCTTTCTTTTTAAGGTGGTGCCAGAATCCAATATTAATCAGGTTATCAATCTACCAGTCATCTTTCCATATTTTTCAAACAAAGGAGGGTATATGTTGCATCTTTTGGAGGTACACAGACAATTATGTTTTTATCTACATAGAACCAAAAATTTGAGGAAATTAGCACAATTATTTGTTTCTCTTTTTCAAAATTAAGAAAATCATTTTCTAAAGTGACTTTAGCCAAATGGTTAACTGATTGTATTAACTCTATTTACGAAAAATTTAGTTTGTCTTTACCAAAACCACCAAAAGCTCATTCCAACAAGTATAGGGCAATTTCTTCAGCTTTTTTACCTAGATCTTCATTGGATGATATTTATGCAGTTGCATCTTGGGCTAATCCTCATATATCTTTGTTGCTTATTACAATTTGGATCTGGTCACTAGGGGAAAAGCAGCCATTGGATCAGTGGTGCTCATCCTGCCTTAGAATCCTCATGGGATTTAGGTAGTTTCGGACTGCATCCCAACAGCAGAAGAATAAATGAAAATGACAGCATCAGATAAAAAAGTTCTGTCCTCACCCTAACATTCCATCTGTGTTGGCCATTTTCATTCTTCCTCAGCCCCCCCCCCACCCTGTTTGATTCTTGGAAGGATCAAAAGATGCTGGAGGAACTTCTCTTCCTTGTTTTGAGTTCCAGATTCTGTCATTTTACTATTCTCTACTACTTTGCAGGTATAAAGAGCAGCAAACAAGTCTGAGGTATGTTATGTTGTGTGACTAGGGCATTTTGGGTAAGGGAAGAGCTTGAGAGTTTGTGTTCCATAAGCTGGAAGAACCAACCGAATTGTATCCGAGGATTGGATCCAAACCCAACAGTTGAGGAAAAATGAAAATGGACAACACAGATGAACGTTATTGTGAGTACATTACTTTATATGCGTTCTGTCTCATATATATATATATATATATATATATACACACACATATATACACACACATATATACACACATATACATGTACATACACACAAGTAAAACTACACCGTGTATGAAAACAGATTTATAAAATTGAGGAATTTGGAAATGATGAAATTATTGTTTGTAAATTACATTAGACCCAAACTAAAGTATGGAATAATAATATGAAAACTGTTTAAGAAAAACTAGCATGACTAAATTGGAAAGAGTACCGTAGAAATATACCAAGGGCATCCACAGATGTTAAAGTTTAAGTTATGTAATAAAGTATATGAATTTGTACAGTGTCTCATGCAGACATTTAACAGGATACCTTTTTCTGGTACATAGGGCATTTAGAGACTGTTAACTCTTAAAATGCTTGGGGTTATCAGAGAGTAGTAGGGAATCTTCAGACAACCTGTGTAGGAGGTTGTATAGGGATGAGCAATTAGCTAATTGGCTTTCTGTGAAAATAGGCTGATGTCTGGAATAATCTACCAAATTAAATTAAGACAAACACTATTTTAGATATTTTAAGAACAGTTTTGATACTTACTACAGGGTGACTATTTTGGTATATTGTTCAAGCTAGAAGGACAATATTGCCTGTGCCTCAAAGATTTGCATGCATGTATGGGATAATGAGCAAGTGCTTGAACAATAATGGAATTGATGATGTAGTAAGGGGTAGGTTGTAGGTTTGGCAGTAGAAGATGCCGTCGTATTTAGGATGAGTTTCTTTGACAATAAGCTGTTTAAGGTAGACTGTAGCGCTGTGCTCAGCCAGAAGATAGAGCTGGTCAGGACTGTCATCATTAAATGATAGCTGAAGAGGGATTTCAGAAGGAATTGCATTATCCAAAATAGTAATAGTTTGTAGTATGATGATTGTAGGAAGATTTTTTTAGAGGCTAGGTTAAGGGTTTTTGTGGTTTATATATATATGATCTGTCCAGTTAGCTGTTTTATTGCTCTCCAGAAGTGTTAAGGATAGGATGAGAGGACTGTACTGATAATTTTTGTACCATCATTAACGTATTCCAAAAGATGCATTGTGCCACAATTAATGACATGGCTTCAAAACATCTCTTTTACTTATTACTAATGAACTGTTTGCAAGTGTATATTTTCACTTGATCCAAAATGTTTGTACACCTAGTTCATTTTTCTGAAATTTTTGTCTGAGAAATTGCCAAGTCGGAAAGTGGCACTACTTGATGTGGCTCAGTGTTTTCATATACTATTTTCTAGATGTTCTTTTCATTGAAAAATCATTACTGTTTAGAATAAGCATAGTTTTAGTGGCAGATAAGTCCCAGCTAGTCACTTAATGTGTCCATTTACCTACTTGTTAGGTGAACTGCATTTTTTATTTAACCAGCTGCCAGTGTATTCCCATACTGCTTAAGAATTACTTTGTCCATCCAGTGTGTTTCTGAATTCTTGGTCATGTTGTGGCCCTACCACCTCTTCGTGTAGACTATTCCTAGCATTCTTTACACTTGTATGAATAATGCCTCCCGTGTTTCTCCTGTGCCATCAACTTCAGTACAGAGAGTACTTAAAATGTTATCTTAAGAGTACAAAAAGCTTAAGGATATCTTGCTGGAATATGTAATGCACAGATATGTTAAAAAATGCATAGCCTTAAGTGGATGTGAGTATCATCATCAAAAATATGTTCAGTAATCAATATACAGTGTTAGACTGCACTGACTTATTTGCTGCTATGCCCATATAAGAAGTTGAGTTTAACATTGGCTCTGTGGGTAAGTAAAATGGTGTACAGTGTCCTGATGTACAGTAAATGAACAGAGTATTAGTCCCCTAGTCAATTCCTCTGACTCCAAATAATTTCTATACTTGCTACCTTGCGGTAGCTAACAACAAAATTATCTGTATAGAAATAAAATCTTGGCGTACTAGTTTGTTTTCACATCTGCACTTTTTCTCTATCTTTTTAGGTCCCTATGGAATATAACCACCTGCAAGAGATTCCAATAATTGCATTAAGGAACAGACTGTTATTACTGCATCATATTTCAGAGTTGTTTTGCCCCTGTATCCCTATGTTTGACTTAGAAGGACATCTTGATGAGACTGGTCAGGGACCATCAGTGGGATTCGACACTCTGCGTGGAATATTGATTTCACAGGGCAAGGTATTCTTCAAACACTGTTACATTGTTTCCCATTAGTCAGGTTAATAGTTCAGGCAAATTGAACCATTGTACCTTTGTTGATATATGATGTCTACCAACCTGTTAGCTTGTTTTATACGTTTTGTAACTTAATGTCTTCCCCGTTTTCATGTGAAACAAAAAATATGATGCAAAGGAACTTGAAGTGAATCATGAGTGAAAATGTAATGCAGTCTTGTGGCTTTACACAAAAATACTTCTGAAGACCTCAGCTATATATGTTCTATTAATTCCTTTTATCTGAGCTAACTGATGAGTCTTCGGGCCGCATGTTGCTCCAGCCTCAATCTCTCTGAAATGCCCCCCCCCCAATAGTGTTACCTGTTCCACTAGTTACCTCACATTGAGTTTGCGTGCCTATAATAAAATGAAATTCATCTTGAAGGAGAATACTAGAGAAGAACTAAAAATGGTTTTCCAGGTCCTCTGGAATGATAAAGTGGAGACCCTTCAGGATAGTGGCTCCAAAAGAAACCCTAGACCTCAAGATTATATTGAATTTTTATCAAGCTATTCTATGTTAAAAAAAAAAAAAAAACTACATTTTTGAGGTAGTTCATACTTGGGTGCAGTTTCATCTCTAAAGAAGTTTATTCTGTAGCATTATGCAATTTAGAGAGTCTTGCATTGTGGATTCTAGCCAACTCAGATTCCTCACTGAATTCATGCACCCTGCGTGCCACATTTAAACTCCCGTCCAAATGCTCAGATGCATCAGTTTTGAATGCCTGCAGTATACAGCTGGAAAGTGACTACAACTCTTGCTGTGTAACAGATCACTCCTGGAAAGATGTTACAATGAAAATGATTAACAACACTTACATTTGGGGCTTTATTTTCTAAGTACTAAGTATGAATGTATAGTAGATTAAAATGTAAGAGCTTTAGTTAAAAAATCAATAACATGAGATACATTATGCCCATTCCTTCAGGTACTATTCCTTGGGCCGCATTTTTTAACATCAGGGCAGCACTGTGAAGACTGTTTCCCTAATACGAGTTGCTTCTTCAACATGCAAAACTACCTTCTCTGTCTCCTTACTCAACAACACCACTATCTCCACTGAACTTCACACTGAACTCCTCTGTATCATTATTGATGACCAGCTAAAGTTCGATCTCCATACTCAGCAGTGCATGAAAAAGACTCATGAAAAACTCAGACTCCTGTACATACATAGAAAATGTCACTCAATCCTCCAGACTCCCCCCTGCCCAAGCCTTCTTACTCCCCACATTACTCTATGCAGCCCCTATACTTACAAATTTTCAGTCTAATCTCCTGACTAAACTTGAACTTACCTATAACAAGATTGCTAAGTTTGCTACTAATCTACCATATCACACCCATCATTGTATAGCCCTAAAAAAACTGAAATGGCTTGAATTTCAGTATTAAATTCTAGTTCCCCAGCTTCTCACAGCTCACTTAGTCCTACGTGATGCATCTGCCCCTCTCTCTGTTCTCTTATCCAGCCTTATACTACCATCTTTGCTGTCCGTAGTTCTCAACAGAAACTATTACCAGTCTGTAAGTCTAATAAAATTATTGGCCAGTCTGCTCTACAGCCACTCCATCTCAAATGCCTATATCAGACTACCACTACATGTCAGGTCTCTCACTAATTTCAACTCCTTCAAAGTAGCTCTTAGACACCTACCACAAGTCATGGTTATGTCCTTGCAATGACCCAACATAAATTATTTTTCTACTTGTTATCCAGTCTGCCTACTACTCACCCTCTCATACCTGCAGCATCTATAAAATCTAACTTGACTACAATAATGCAAACTGTTGACCAACCTGCTTCTACTACCCTACTATTTTGCATACCTCCTACACAAGTGCTTATTTCCCCTAGTTAACTCCAGTGCCTTTTTTCTTCCTGTTGCTACTTTTATCCAGTCTTCTCACTGCACCTCTCTTCTACTTTTATCTAACCCCTCACTGCACCTCTCTTCCTTGCTGGCCTACTACTGCTAGCATCTCATTTCTTTCTTCCTGCAGCTACTTTATATCCAACCTCTCAGTGTACCTATCTTCCTTGCTGACTTACTACTACGATTGTAATGTTTTCTTCCTGCAGTATTATACAGCAGCTCTCCATCTGTCATTCCATTGACTTGAACCTGCTGTGTGCAACACATTTAGTTTTGTCCAATTACTTACTTTTGTCTTAAAAAACTACTTGGTATTCTCATGTATATATTGTTGATTATCCTGTTGGTAACATTATGAATGTAACTTTTTTAATTATATTCACCAGTCTTAAAACTGTTCTCTATTACTGTTTTTTTTTTTATCTTGTTTTGTTGTGGAGCTTTTCTCCTCTGGTCTCTGCTGAAAAGGGGTCTCTACCCAGCAGGACCAACCCAGTTAACAAATGTCAAATAAGTAAAAGGACCTAGAATACATGTCTTTGCATAAAGATGTTCTAATTGAAGTACCCATAAAAGAATCACGTGTCGCATAGAATGTTGTGGCCACAACCCTGTGTAGGGGACACCACAACATTAATCTGTATGCCTTCATGGCCATGTGAGTTACACAGGTCTGATCTAATAAAATTCTAAGACATTTGTGGGGAAATGGGTGGGTTCACTTATTATGCAAGTTGCATCCAGAACAGCGTCTGTTGAGAATGGCGGAGATAATAGGAAATGTCCAGTGCATGCATACACAGAGTGTAAAAGCACAGTTGAGTGCTACAGACATGGGAGTAGAGTTTTATTTTATGAAGGCACATATCAGCACTTTCTAGGCATGTGTTTTTATTTCCATCTAGCAACACTTGTATCATACATTTCTCTGAGTAAGTCAGTTCATCATACACTGCTTCTAAACTCCTTCAACATTTTAACCTTCACCATGTCATAGCTGTGAGGTATACATTTCAGTAGTGCCTCCTGGCTTTAGAATGGGCTTCATCTTCTAGCAGCACCAAAACTTCCATATAATGAAGGTGTTCATTGTCTATCTGATAAGAGATGTGTGGAATGCTCTAGACAGTAATAGCCAGTGCCACATATTAACAAAGATGTCAGTGTGTGTTGGGGATGCATTCTAGACACCAAAGTTCTATAGTTCTTGATTGGCATATTTGTGTGTTTTAGAAACTGTTGCAAGGAGGTAATATAGCTCCTTGCTACAATTTCTGAAAGAACTAGTGTGTATTTATCATTTTATCATAATGGCATTTTTCCCCTTTTGTCCTGAACTTGTTGGGGGGGGGGGGGTGCAGTTGGATGATTGCCCAGGTCAGCACTTCTGCCAGCAGCTTTGCTGTCATTAATGGAGGTTGTGCCTATTGCTGGACCCATATTTAACATTTAACATCTGCTGTTGTGGTGAAAACTTGTGCACTTCTCCCGGATATTTACAGCAGCAGTAAATTCATTTATAACTATTACACTTAAGCTACTTTAGATAGCGCCTGCTCTCAATAGAAAGCTTTAAAGTGCAACATTTACAAAATAATTTTGCAAAATAATCCACTGATGGTTATTAGAGAGTTGAATTGCCTTTAAAGGATGAAAAATTTTAATCATTTAAGTTACAGACACAGGGTAGTATAATCCCTTTTAATCATAAATTTCAAAGAGACTGCTGGGAATTCAGCAAAATCCTTAGAGCAGGCAGAAGTTTTATGTAGAGAGTACCATGGAATGTAGTTCTCCTCATTATCTCAGTTTCTTTTCTTGCTGATAATTAGAATAAGCTTCACCTAATAACAGATTAAGCTTTTTTTGCCTTTGCTTTCACAATGTTTCAGAAAATATTTGTTAGATTTTGTAAATAAGGGCTTATGGCACTATAAATGTGTATTGCATTTCAAAGCATAAAGGAAAATGCTCTGTCTCAACTTCCCAGCTGTTTCATATTTACATCCAGGAGTAATGTGTCCACAGGTAATCCTAAGTACTCATATCGTAAGCATGAATACAAAAGCTGTCTCAGACACACCTGAACAGTAGGTCAGGTGTAATTGAGTTATAAAATTGTCCTCCTAAATAAGAGCCCACGATGAAGATGGCAAACAATTCAGAATTATTTATTTTTATTTAATTTTACAATTGTTACATTTAAAAGAAATGCCAATAGGTTAAAAGGCACAAAGGATTTCCCTGTCTGCCAAGATAGTAAATTTGTTTGAGACAGAATCCACAAACTTCCATGGGATAAATAAGTCATTTTACAGTAACATCTGTGAATGAAAGTTACAGTTTCTAAACAAAGAAAAAGAAAAGTATTTTAAATTTCATTGTGTATTATGCAATCGAGGTTAATTTCTATATAAAAATGTGCACACTGATTGGACGATCCAGTCAGTTGCCCATTGTAAATCGGGTGTATACCAATAGGAAAAAAAAAAAGTCTGGCTGCTGAAACACTGTCAAGTGACCAGACTTTCTATTAACATATGCTACATAACTCCAGTAGAATATCTTATGAGATAACAAGGAAAATGAGGGACGTTTTGCCAGACTCTGCATAGTTATGTGGTACTCTTATGATCAGTTGTACTGCCTGTAACTATACTTCAGATGTGCACATTTTTGCTGAATGTCACTGATTTTTCTATTTCTGCACTGTATCTCGTAACATTTTTTGTAACCTGCTGAGGATTTCTGTCCGTCAGTAATCCCAGTTAATTTCATTCTCCTGATTTTTCAGAGAGTATACATTGATGCCATAGTCCTTTGCCTCTCATTATTTTTGATTTTGTCCACAACTCTTGAAAATAAAAAAAAAGAGGGACAACAGGGAAAGAGAAGAAACTATCATTGAGATGCTCTCTTCTCTGTGTTGGGACATAAATGCAATATGCATGCGTCAGTACTGAGCAGAGAAGGCCACAGAATATTGCGATGCCTCTATAGAATGAAATTATTTTAGACAGACAAGCAATTTCTTTCATAAATAATAAAGTTTTGTAATAGCAATAATTCACTCCTGTGTATGGGTATGACAGGATTTGCCCATGGTGGTTGTTTTTTTTTAATCACTCTGGTTTCGCCGTCAAAGTCAAAACCCTACCAATTTTGGGTAAATTGTGTCATGCTGACATATAGGAGTTTATTGCTAAAATATATGAACTGAGGGAGAAATGCTTTTAATTGGACTGTAGACATAGATTCGTACTAAGCAGATAACATTTTAGTGAAACCCAAAATAAAGCTTCATTATAAAAATTGATTCACAGATTTCTTATTGGTAGATAGTGTTAGTGTATTCTTTCTCATATCTAATACACTAGTTTGTGGTGGTTGAGAGTACTGACAGCAAATTCCTAGGGTCTTTCAGACGGCAGTAATTTCTGATGTTCATTTCTGGTGGTGTTAATTTGTTTATAGAATGCGTAAAGATGTTTTCTGAAATGCACTGAAATCATGAAGAAAATCAGTTAAATAAAGCATTATCTAATCATTAGAACTGCATTCCAGAATAGTCACTACATAACATGTTTGCTTCATTTATTCAATTAAATTCACAGAGTTGTGTTCTCATAAGTTATGAGTGGAAAGATTTGTTTCTGACCCAAAGGTTTCTCTACTTTCACAGAAAAATATTTTCTTTTAGGTCTGCTTTACTTGCTTTTGTAGTGCAGCTCTTGGTAAGCGGATTCCTTTTGACATTATATATCAGGACATCAGAAATGCTTCTCACTACTGGCTCCATGACATAGAGAGTTGGAACCCTATGACACAGAGGTCAGATGGAGGTCCAGGATCTGGAGGAGAAGAGTGAAGAAACATGGCCTGATCCCCTCTCCTGGGGGAAGGGGGGAGTTGAAGGCATATCTCCTGTAAATGAATCTCTGGTAGAGACTGGGAATGAAAGGGAGTCACCTGCTTGTAAATCACTCAAATAAAGCGGTATAGGCCCCATGACACAGAGGTCAGATGGAGGTCCAGGATCTGGAGGAGAAGAGTGAAGAAACATGGCCTGATCCCCTCTCCTGGGGGAAGGGGGGAGTTGAAGGCATATCTCCTGTAAATTAATCTCTGGTTGAGACTGGGAATGAAAGGGAGTCACCTGCTTGTAAATCACTCAAAGAAAGAGGTATAGGCCCCATGACACAGAGGTCAGATGGAGGTCCAGGATCTGGAGGAGAAGAGTGAAGAAACATGGCCTGATCCCCTCTCCTGGGGGAAGGGGGGAGTTGAAGGCATATCTCCTGTAAATTAATCTCTGGTCGAGACTGGGAATGAAAGGGAGTCACCTGCTTGTAAATCACTCAAAGAAAGAGGTATAGGCCCCATGACACAGAGGTCAGATGGAGGTCCAGGATCTGGAGGAGAAGAGTGAAGAAACATGGCCTGATCCCCTCTCCTGGGGGAAGGGGGGAGTTGAAGGCATATCTCCTGTAAATTAATCTCTGGTCGAGACTGGGAATGAAAGGGAGTCACCTGCTTGTAAATCACTCAAAGAAGGAGGTATAGGCCCATGCTGCACCCTTTGCATGCCCTTCCTCTGAGCAATTATATGGCGTGTTTGAGGGAATTGTAGAGCTAGCAAAAGAAAATCTTCTGATGGTTGCCTTTGTGATGGATGTGCTGCATCGGACTCTCACCAGGAAGGGAATGAATAGATGATTGTTGTTGCATTGAGTCAGCTGGTCAACAGGTTAATTGAGAGGACTCTGTAGTAAATGTTCTTCTCATTACTGCAGAAGTACATTTCTGAGCTGTATTTTTCTTTCAGTATGTTGTATAAGAAATGTATTATAACAAAATTAAAATATTCAGTGCTTTCTTTTAAGCTATTCTTATTTCTGTCTGTAACAAAGCATGATGGGCAAGAAACTGATATGGTGCAGGTCAAGACTGCAATCAGCATGTACACTTCTTATTTATGTCCTTATTCGTGTCATGATGGTGGTATTAAGGACATTGAATTGCAGATGTAGTATAAAACAGTAGCAATTATTCAGGCTTTTCTTCTTTTTTAACCTTAAAGTTTTTACATATTCTTGCAGTGATCATCATTTCTGTACTTCACAGGTATAACAAGTGAAAAGGTCACACAGAAAAAACAATCAGTAAAAACTGAAAGAAAATTCTAGCCAAGCTAAAATTTCCACTGTGATCCTTCAAACCTCTTGTATTAGAGGCACATGGGATATATGCAAATGACCCCTAAGAACATCAGGTGTTTCAGCTATATGGCAATTGTGAATGCCCATGACTTCTGTTTTTTTCTGTGTGACCTTTTTACTCATTGTTTTAGTTAGTTGGTATATTTTTAGACACCCTAATGGCAGTGGACATCATTTAGTTTTAACAGCCCTGTGTTTCTAATGCTTAGTCAAATAGTTCACTTGTGCTGTGCTGATGAGGCCATAACAAGTCCGAAACATCCATGTCCACAGCTAGTGGGATTTGGCTTTATTGGGCTGAATTTGTCCAGTAAACAACTTAAAAAATAATGGGCATTCAGAATCGCCATATAGCTGAAACACCTGATGTTCTTAAGGGTCATTTGCATATATCCCATGTGCCTCTAATACAAGAGGTTTGAGGGATCCCACAGTGGAAATTTTAACTTGGCTAGAATTTTCTTTTAGTTTTTACTGTACATAACAGGTATGACATGGGTAATCATGATTGTTTGAACAGTCAAAACATTTTATATTAAAAGGATAATGAACAGCCTCATTATTCTACAGCTGTTGTAGTACAGGTAGCTGAATTTATTGGCATTTTGTATTCGGTGTAGTGGACACAAGCCCAGAAGGTGTTTTTTCTACAGGACCAAGTTTGTCTGCATTCCTGAAAAAAATCTTGGTGTAGCTGATGTCCTGCAGGGGCAGTGCAGAAAGTTGCGTAAAACGGCAAGACAGTATCCATGTTATCCAACATTGCACTGTATGTACAGTTCACAGTGCAAAATACATGCACATATTTAACAGACCCAGTACACTTGCTATGGTAGGGGGGCTCATGGTAGAGGGCAATGGAAGCTGTTGACTTCAGTGCAAGAGGGAGGGTGCAGATAGCAACTGAATAGGTGGCTGTAACTGGAATGGGCTGGGTCTATTATGGCAGGTCAGAGACTATTTACCTGTGGTCACACAGCCCAAAGTCAGTCACTTAAATCCACAGGCTGTCTCAAAACCTGTTCAGTATAGTCATTTGATTGACTGTATATGTCTCATATGCCTGATAGCAATATAAAGTAGACAATTAATGTAGTTTGCCTTGTTTCACTCAAACAAACATACAAGAGCTCTTCCAAGCCAGATCAACAGCTGCCTGTGTTAGGGTGACAGCAGAAGTCAGTAAGCTTAATCGGGTCTATATTGAAACATAGAACGCTTAAAACAGCGAACGATGTTTCATCGACTCTTTTTCAGCGAAAGCTGAAAATGTCGACACCATAGAACAGTGATTTCTTTCCTAGGGAAAGAAATCGCTGTTCCAACTAAAAAAAAAAAAAACAGGAAACACTTCCAAACACATACATACGTACTTTAACCCTAATTGTACCCCCCCCCAAAAAAAAAAAAACAGTAAACAACTGAAAACACATATGCACGTAACCCAACCATACATCTAATGGAAAAAAAAAGTAAACATTTTAACACATATGCACTTACCTAGCAACCTAATCCTAAGGTCAGTAACTCTTGCACATTTACGTAAACAGTTCCAAGCGCATATACACTTACCTTAACCCTAATTCTACCCCCTAAACAAAAGTAAACAGCTGAAAACACATGCACATAACTCAACCATACATCTAACGCAAAAAAAAAAAAAGTAAACACTTTCATACATATGCATTTACTTTAACCCGCACCATAACCCTAAGGTCAGTAACTGTTGCACATTCACGCTTGGGAGTTATACCGGACAAGGGTCCACACTACAGTGCAGAACACGGCAAAGCAATGAAGCAGTCAAGCGACTTTCCCAGGGAAAGAATTCGCTAAACAGCCGCTTCGCGTTTTGCTTGTTCGCTCTTTGTGTCGACAAAAACGCATTCAACAAAATGCATTTTTGTCCTAATAGGAGCCCGCTTCATCCACAGCCTGCCTTCATACTCGCCAGTTGCAGACACTTTTTCTGCGATCATCTTATATGTCTGATTGTGATAAAATGAATGACTAAATGCATAAATAATGATCACAGTAATATATTTCAACTCATTGCTGTCAGATGTACACTGTGCAACCCATTGCAATCACTTGGACATATGCAAGCATGTACACACAAGTAACTATCTATTACAGTCACCTTTATGACTGCCTTCTGCTATCTGAGATGTCTGATTGTGATCAGATACATAAATAATGGCCACAGTAATGTATTTCAGGTCATTGCTTTCAAACACAGTGCAGCTGATTGCAACCACCCTGTTCAGTCCATGCATGTTGACGTACACACCAGTTACAGCTGATATAATGTCTGTGTTCAGCAATCTGAGGTGTGTGATTGTGATCAAATAAATGTATAAATAATGTCCACAATAATGTATTTCCACTCATTGCTGCCAGACGCATCCACTTTTATCCATTGCAGCCCCCTAGCATTCCTGCATGCACTCTCACACATACCACATGCAGATCCCACGTGCCCACCAATTAAAGACATTTTAATGACTGTTTGTCACACATCTGATTGTAATAAAATGAATGAATAACTACATAAATAATGGCCACAGTAATGTATCTCAGCTCACTGCTGGATACATAGAGTGCAACCCATTGCAGTCTCCCCTACTCATGTGCTCACAACATGTATGCTTGAGTGCATGCATGCACGTACATACACATACACACACCCAGCATTATGCCTGACCTTTGTAATGAAATTTGTGAATAATTGCAGAAATAATGGTCATAGTATCGAATTTCAGCTTGTAAGTGTCAGATACATACAATGCAATGCACTACATTTACCCTGGCCCCTTGTCTACACACGCGCACACACACACACACACACACACACACACACACACACACGCACAGCAGTTGCAGCTACTTTCTTGAAGGTGTACACATCAGATGTCTGATTATGATTTAAATGAAAAACAACATAAGTAATGTTCATAGTAATATATTTCAAGTTATTGATATTAGATACATGCAATGCTACCCACATCTTTGTACACACACACACACACACACACACACACACACACACACACACACACAGATGTGTGTGCCTAACAATTACATCAACTTTATTAACAGTATGCACCTTGGAAGTATGAATGCAATCAAAAAAGTGGATGAATGCATAAATAATGGCTACAGGGGTATATTTTACCTTGTTATCAAGCACATACACAACAGTCCATTGCAGTACCACACTAATATGCAGTGTTAGTTATTAACATGTGTGTACTATTCTCTAGGGTGGCTGGTAGTAGAGCTGTACACCTTCATTCATATATTTGGAATTTAACTAACAAAAAAGCTTAGTCTCACACCAGTCCCATCAGCAAGTCACTCTGCATTGTTTCAGTTTTGATTCAAGATATCTCAGACAAGCCTTAATTAAAATTGGAAATGCTGCTGACTTCTTCATATAGCAGCCATAGTACACACCACTGAAATATTATTTGTACATCCCTGAAATAGCTGGAGGATATATAATAAGGTGTAATCTCCTTAGTCTGAAATGTAGATGAATGGGGTGGGATGTGTTTCTGTCCCATGCACAGGGAAATGTGCTGTGAGCAAGGCCATATTTTTGTACCCGTTCATGTCCTTGGAAAACTGAATATTGCTGTTGATTCCTAGATAAATATTTTTGTCATTTCCTGTGTGTGAGCATCAGAGAAGTTTACAGTCGGAAGGTCTTCCAGGACTGGTGAACTAGCAATGTTATAGTGTGTCATTAGAGAGATGTACCCTTTATAAATTCTGCTTAGTACAAACGGCAAAGGTAAATGGATAGTGGGCATTTCCTTCTTGCAATGGAATAGAAAGTTTCTCTACATCTTTCCTGTGGTTCTATGCCTTTTGGCAATGTAAAAAGAAGAAATACCACCATCAACTTTTTCATGCTTTGGTGATGGATAATGTAGTATGAGCTATGCAGATTTCTGGACATACAGGAGTTATTCCCAGTGTGTGTCAGAAAAGTTCCCCTAGGGTGGGAAAACAGATTTCATGGCTACTTGCTTTGTTAAATCTTCAGCTTCAGATTTTAAATGATTAAAAGCGTTCAGAAAACTCTCCCATAAGTAGACATATTGTGGCAAATGGAAACTGTTCTAAGTCCAGTCGAAAAGTACCCAGTTCACTTAGTACTGAGTACACACAGATTTGTACGGCCTATTTTAGACATCTATTTTATTTAAGTGTAAGATCCCGTTTATTCTGTCATTCCAGTCTAACTGCTACATCTTCAGGGGCTGGATCCATGCTGGTAAAAGTAGTGCTGCATTCTCAAGTGCCTTTAAATCTTTCAGTACCCAATCATGCATCAGAAGGAGAAGTTACCTCAAATTTCATTGGTTGTTTCAGCATTCAGATGTGGTCTTGCCACTAATTAAGTGGTCCAACTCCTATTTATATTTATGCTGTAATTCTATTATTTATTTATAGTCTTAGGTGTATATATCTTCAGACAAAAATTACTCAGCCATTTTAAGCTCCTTTAGGTAGTTTTTATTGTAGTTTATAGATTTTTTTCTCTTCTTTTTAATCTCTGTACAAATATAGTATTTCCTGATAGACTTGCTATTTTGTATGCGTTTGTGTGACTGTTTTGTTCCATTATTATTATGATTATAGAGAACAAGGAGAAAAGTTTAAAAAAAAAATTTCTAGTTGCGGCCATGAAATTTGGGAGGTTGGCATTAATGGTTAAGTTGTTTACCTTGCAGACACAAGGTACACGGTTTGATTCTCGCATAGGATAATATTTAGGCTTAAAATGGCCTGTAGGAGCAGTTAGCCTAGTAATAATGTATGTATAAACCTAAACCTAATTTGTATAAACCTATAGGATGTGCATAAACTGTGTGATTACCTGTCAGCCGACTGATCAGTGTCTTCATTGCCAGGTTGCCCTTTGGTCTTGGCTCTGAGGACTTCAAATCCAGTTATTTTATTTATTTTTATTTAACATTTTTTACTGGGAAAGTCCGACTTGGAACAAAGCCAATTTTCAGCAGAGGACTGGGGAGAACTGCCCCAGAGTTCACTCAACTCTCAAGGCCTTTGATCAATGGGTTTTAACAAACAGATATTAGAGACTTGCTAACAGAGGCTTTATGCCCCCAGATCTAGAGGCAATGAAGCCCAAATAAGACAGAGAAAAAGGTAAGGAGAAGACTAAATCAAAGGACAGAGAAAAGGAGTCTAATTTGAGAAAATGTTAGCTGGAGGATCTTCATGCACCATCCCATCTAAAGTACCAGGAATGGAGACTTCTATTTCCTCAATGTCAAGTCTCTCACATCGACTCTGACAGTTTCATATCTGATCATTATTCTACACAGGTATCCCAAACATCTGACTAGAGACACTTCTTCTGAGAGAGTACTTCGTAGATTTCCTTCTCGGCCTCCTGTACAATATTCTATCTAGTCCTTCAGGAATGCCTCAGAAATGGATTGGGTATGCATGATTAGAGCTTTTCTCAAGGCAAAGATGGAAATGAGTACCCTTCTGTCCTCCTCTGTTTCAAAGAGAAACAGGCTAGCTTCTCATCTCCCATTTTTGCTCCTTCCCTGATTTGATTTTTGGATCTGGTGGTTTCAGATCAGAAAACGCGCCTGGAACCAGTGTCTTTAATGCCAGTTCGCCGTTTGGCATCATCTCCCAGTACAGTAATCCAGTTCACACGACTCCCAAGACCCTTGGAGTTGAGTGGAGCTCATGACTGCCAACTTGACATCAACACTTCATCACCATCATTGGATCCATCTTGCATGGATCCCTTCTTGGTGTCAGAGTCATCAGCCACTGATCCCCCCACCCCTTGAGGCCTCTCTGCTATATTGATTTTGGGGATTTCCTTACTGGTGCCCCCTACTACTTCCTCAGAGTTTTTAACTCTGATATTTGATGGTGGCTGCCTTGGATCTGGCTTCTGTAGAGTTTATTTCCAAGGTTATGGGGAGGATTTTTGCTTTTCCTCCAAGAACTGGCATACAGGCTTCAGGGTCACCTCCACCCTTTTGTCTCCACCTTATCCCCCACATGCTTACCAAAGTTAGAGCCAAAGGAATGGCCACAAAAATCTGCTCACTTGTAAGATCAGTCCTCTGAGGACTTGGACTCGTTCCTATATTATGTTCCAAAGAGGAGGACATGCAAAAGGAGGCACAGTGATTCAGTTTGTCACTTTGGATACAGACATTGAGGCTCAAGATGGCTACCGTATTCCAGTCTGGAAGACCTCAATGTCAGTGACATCCTAGAGCTCATGTGGCAGTGGATGATCCTAACCCATAGAACCACCTTCGCAGGACAAATAGGTATTTTTGAGTCGTATCACTTGGCACCCTGTACTTCTTGAGTAGTGCCTCCAGCGGACTGTTTATTGATCTTGTCACCAGGAGAGCATGACAGGAGCTTGCTGCATCTGAAAGTTTTCCTAGAAAGCCTGACAAATATCCAGACCAGCTAGATCGGCAGGTACAGGCATAACAATATGTCATGCCTGGCTTTGCTTTTGTGACTTCACGGGCAATTTTAAAGTGACCTTTACTAATGCCTCCTATGATGGAGCTTCCTTATTTTGTCCATATATTGAAGAGAGCATGCAGAAGTGTGAGCAGGATGGTAAGAAAGTGTCTGTCGTGGCAGTTATATTAGAGACTTTGCAGTGATTTCTCAGTTTAAACCATAAGGGTCCAAATCCCTATGGTTTAATAAATCCTGGCATGAACCCCTTGAATCCACTGCTGATAGTGGTGGCCATGGTAGAAGCAGCCCGTTCAGTGGATCCAAACCAAGAGGTTGTGGAAGTCTACAAAAACAGGGATATTATGGGGCTTTCTCTGGCAGATGGCCTGACCTTTCCTTGAAGGGCTACCCATCTCCTCTTTGGAGGCAGTCAGGGGTCATCAGTTACTCTGCTGTCCTGCGTGGATGGGCATCACTTAGGATTCATGGGTGAGAAGGATAATATTGAGAGGCTGTAAAATTCCTTTTTCCCCACCCTCCTTACCTATCATATTAACTACTTCCAGGTGTGTTTCATATCATCGACAAAAAGTGGTTAGAATAGAAATTTTCTCTCTCTCTCTCTCTCTCTCCTAGGCAAAAGAGCCATCCAAGAGATCCCACTGGATAAGACATTGTATTCCAAATTCTTTTTGGTTCAGAAGAAAAACTAGGGTCGTAGGCCAATATTGGACCTAAGCTGACTCAACCAGAATGTAATAAAGGCCCCCCTTCAGAATGGTCACAGTGTAGGCAGTCTTATTTTGTCTACAGGCAAATGACTGGATGTGCTTGATTGACCTTCAGGATAACCAAAACATTTAGGAAGTACCTATGCTTCCATGTGGCAGCCAGTCCAATTCAAAGCCTTGCCTTTTGTTTTCACCACAGCCAAGCAGGGTGGTTCACCATGTGCATGGCAGTGAAAGCAACTCACCTGAGGCTAAAAGGAATTCTCATATTTCTATACATAGATGGCTCTTTCCTTGCTGACACATCAAAGGAATCCCTAATCAAGATCAGAAAATACTTCAGCTCTGTCAGTCCTTGGGCATGTTAGTAAAATTTGGAAAATCAAATCTGCAGCCAACTCAAGCCATTTATTTCATAGGATGCAAGGGGTACACAAATGGAAATGGAGAAACCAGGCAGTCAACTTGTGGTTTGGGCAGATCCAGGAGAGGCCTCCTTCAATTTTCATCTCCACCATCGGTCAAAGTCCTTTGAGTCCTAGGGTTGATGGCTTCTTACATGCTAATGGTTTATCTGGCACAGTGGTCACGGGTAACAGATCCTCCTCCTACATCCATAGTAATCACCCATCTTTGCAAAGTCCGGCTTCTTGATGCTTAACATTCCCCTTGATTCCTCTAGGAAAAACATTTGTGATGCCACTTCCTATTGTGGTAGGAAAAACAGATTCCTCCACCTTGGGGTAATGGAGTATTCTCAGAGAAGGATGGTCCAGGTTATATGGACACAAGAGATCAAGCTTCACATCAGTGTTCTGAAGATGTGAGCAATCCTCCATGCATTGCAGCAACTACAGGACTTCTTGCCCCCATGGGTGACTTCCATTTAAACAGACAGTGATGATGTCAGTCTGATACGCCAAGAAACAGTGAGGAATCAGTCACTACCCCTTATGCTGGAAGTCCATGAGAGTGTGGAAGTGGATGATTGCTTCTTGATAGCAACACACATCCCTAGGAGAGCCAACGTCTTGCTGACAGGGTCAGTAGATCCATTCTCTTTCTTCGTCAGTGGTCTCTAAATGTGGCAGTGGAACTCAGATTTTCCATTACTAGGGCTGGGCTTGCCGTAATCTGTTCATCTTCTCAGACAGCACCAAGTGCAGCAACTTTTGTTTTGCCCTGATTCCCCCAAAGGGGTAGTGCCTGAGAGATGCTGTAGTCAGACAGTGGCCACTTGGGCTTCTTTTTGCATTTCCTCCACTTCTTATAATGTCTAGATTCTTACAGAAAGCAATCCGATGCAAAGCTTCTCCTTGCCCCTTTTTGGCTCAGACAAATCTGGTCTCCCCTATTAAAGCCACACATCAGAGATCTCCCTGCTTTTCAGTCCCAAAAATGCTCCACTTTCCCATCCCTCTGGGTCACCTCCTCTGGCTTTGCCCAAAGTCGGGTTGACCACCTGGTTTCTCCCTTTCCTTTCAAGGCTTAGAAGATCCTCTCTTGTCTCAAGAGTTAGTTCATATTCTTTGGGCATCTTAGAAAGAATCTGTTGGTTAAGTGTACTGTAGCAAATTGAAATGTTTTTCATCTTGGGAAACCACTCTGGGAAATAGACTCTTCTAATGTATCTGTTCCACAGGTATTACGTTTCCAGTTTCTCAACCATTAAGTTACAGTTAGTTACAATTTCAACATTTTTCCAGGGTATTGGTGACAGCTGTTTAGCTTCATGCAGGCTGTGTAAATCCTTTCCAAAAGCTACTATTGTGGACTTGAAGTTTCTTAGGAGGCATTTTTCTTGGTGGCTGCTACCTCTGCCAGGTGGACCTCAGAGCTTCAGGCTGTCTTCTGTAGAGAACCATATTTGGTCTTTCAGAGACAGTCTCCCCCATAGGGATTAACAGTGTGTTTTTTTTTCCAAAGTTATTTTAGGGCTATATCTGCCAGTCAGGCCATCTAGCTGCCCAGCTTTCTTTCTGGAGGGTGAATCCAGTGATGAGAAATGCCATGTGTATAGATGACTTGCATTGCTTGCATGCATCTGGCCAAGTCTGTATCTTTTATCTTGCTTGAGGTGGGGGTTGGCTGTGGCTAAACAAATACTTTCTAAATTAATTGTTGATTCATTGCTTTCTGCTACGAGCTGGAAAGCCAGTGACTGGCTGTTGCAGTCAAAAGTGTGTCATCTAGGAATATTGCTTCATTTACTGCCTGTTTCAGTCGTATGTCTGTTAGACTTTTATGCTTACAGCTAGTTGTAATTGCATCCCTTTACAAGCAATATTCTGTGGATTCAGTGCAGAACCAATCTTCAGTTGGCAATTTGGTATCTCAAAATTTAGATTTCTGAGCTTGCTGTATCCTGCCATGCTGGGTGGGTGGGTGGGTTATTTACTGCTAGAGATTCCTCCTAGCTTTTATTTACTACTAGAGATTCCTCCGAGCTGTTAAGCACAGCAAAGGGCCCTGCAAAGTACAGTGAACACCTACATATGTGTTTTACTTTATCAGCTAATCCTCTACTGATTGGATGGACCACCCTCCTACATTGTGGTGTACCTCCATAAGTATAGCAAGGTTATGATTTTTGCATCCTTATACAGTTTGTCTTTAATTTGCATGCCACTATGGCTCCATTGTATCAAAAGTGGGAAGTGTGGGGTTAGATATGCCCTCCTGTCCACTGAAGTGGTGTCATGGCATGTGCTTGCAAGGGCCGTGTGACCTCGAGCAAAGAGGATGGAAGTTGAAAGACATGGACTGTGAAAAATGTCCATGAAGGAGTTCCCAGCTGTTTCCCACTGCAGATTAGCTTTTTGAAGATCAGCAGAGTGCTTGCATATTTAATCTCCTTATAGCTATTACCTTGTTTCAAAGGATTTGAGTTTTATCCTGATGGAACCACATTTTCACTTTTTTGTCAGGTGGACTATCTTTGTACATGTATAAACCTTAAAGATGTTAATTCAGTGGGCCTTCTGCAGTGGTTTTGGAATCTCTTTTCTTTGTTGTCTCATGCGGATATTCATGTTTCCTAGGAAGGTCCATATTCATAGAGAGCATTCCACCTTTGAACCCCACCAGAATCCCAGTGCTGAGTTAAAGTATTTGAATTCACCAGTTGCCTAAAATACACACGCTTACCAGGTACTTGTGCATTCACCAGATTGCCAACGTGGACAATCACCAGATTTTGACTTTGTTTGAAAGCAGAGAATGATGTTCTTTCATATAAGTAACCGTTTGCTCTTTAGGGATCAGTACCAAGAGTAGGAAGTGTAACAGTCTCAAGGACTTCCTTGTTGTGCATTACTAAAACAGAGTCTAAGTTGTTCTGTTGTTCATCTCCAGAGATTGCTGATATCATGCAGAAGTACACCAAAGCTAACTTGCTTGTTATTCGATTAGGCAGTTCAACTGAAGACCACTCAGTCAAGGGAAACTTTTATGCGCTCTGATTGAAAAATATGCTGGCAAAATTGGGTCGGTCTAAGGAAAAATTTCTGCTTGTTCCCAAGTTTCAGTGACCTTGTTAATTATATTAGTGGCAACAGCACAGCTCACATTAATCATCCTGAGACATTTGCTTCATGGGTCAGCTGTAGCTCACAGATACCATAGCAATTGGCTGCTGTACTGCCAATGAACCATTTTAATAGTTTTGTTTACCTGTATGCTGCTTAGCACTTCAAGTACTTAAATTGTGTTTATTATATGGTCCAGCTTCTGTCCATTTTTGTGAAACAAATCCTGGAAAATGTCTGCCAAGTCTTTGGCATGTTCTTTTGCGGGAATCATTTGAATATGCCCTCTTAATGCCAGTTTCTATATGATGAGATGTAAATTTCATGCTGCTAATGTAGCGAACAGGGACATTTCTACTGGCATCTGCCTGTGCAGGGCTGCTAACACACCTTTGTGTGCTGAGGCAGAGGATTTTGTATATGCAATGTCTAGAAGTGACATCCTTTTTGGGTACCTTACCTATGGCTTCTCCATTCTGCAGTTAAAATTGGAACTTTCTTTTAAGTCAGGCAAATGCATACTTTTTACATCCTTATATGCTTGTCTTTTTCTGTCTTACATACTGAGCAGGTTCAGTGAATAGGTCTCCAAATGATTACATAAAAAGTAGCCTTAGGGATTAAGCACCCCTTTCTTGCTCTGAGGGTGATAACTCAATACACACTAAGCAGAGGCAATTTGCCCCTGATCATAGCAGTCGGAGAAAATACTGAGCTATGGAGAGCTGAGGATATGAGAAAAATAAATCTCAAGTTACCAGATACAGAAGACTTCTTTTGCGATCAACAAATTATGATATGTGCATATCTTATTTCTGGTCTAAAGCCTCTCGGAATCCCTCTTTTACAGTTAAGTCTATAGAGCTTTCATTTTGATTGTATTACCTTAAAAAGTTTTACATAGTTAAAATATGTTTGTATGTAGTGGACAGAGATCTGAAATGTATGTTAGTGGTGTGAAACTTGCAGTCTGTTGATCTTGGGCAGTAGAGCAATGTAGCATATCAGTATGGTAATGAGCCTTGGATATGTGGGAGATAAGGGTAAAATAGCGGTGAGCTTCTGTGAAACACCGTGTCTACATACTTCATATGAAAGGTGTTTAAATAGTTTGGTGTAGTAGAGGATCCAGGATCTTTATTTGCATTAGTATTTTTGTGATATCAGACAAGCAAATTCCTCCTGAAGTCTGAGATTTTTTTTGCGCTTGGCCATCAGTGTGATTATTATTGAACATCTAGGCTGAGTCGCCAGAAAATCGTTATTTTCCTTCTGTCGGGGGCCGAGAAGCAGACTGCCTTTCAGTGTGATAATATTACCAGGATTCAGAATGTCACTTTTTTTTGGTTAATGATTGCCGCTTTTGACTTGCAAATTGTAGATGACAGTCAAACTGCTGTATAGTTGAAAGGCATGAGCATTGAGATGCTTAAAGTCTTAAAAGCTGAAGTAAATATTAATTATCCAAGATATGTGAACGTGTAGGAGACTTTTTTTTTCTTTTTGTACTCTTGTGTGTGTCATAAATATTACCATCCTTAACTTTTGAGCTATGAGCATGTCATTATTGTATGCATTTGATATTCATGTAGTTAAGATGTATAGATCAAGTGTTTTAGCTTTTTATTTTTGATTTGCAGGAAGCCGCTTTTCGCAAAGTTGTGCAGGCTACAATGGTGAGAGATCGCCAACATGGACCAGTGGTGGAGCTAAACAGAATACAGGTACACTAAGTAAAATCATTTTCGTAAAATAGCCCTTGAAATAAATGGGAGCAAGTTTGGCATTCTTCTGAACAAAGTCAGAAAAGCCTGAAAAATTGTAACAGTATAATTTCCAAGTTGGAAAGAGTGAATACATAGAGTAAAATTTTGTATGACAGCAGAAGGGCATGTGTAGATATTTGAAGTAATGGAAGTGACTTCTGGGATGGAGCATGTCTGATTATCCATTTTGTGAAGCTGTATCTTTGTATTTGTGTGCTTAAAGATGTACAAGTTAGAGAAAGAAAATGTTTTTCCGAAAACACATTGGTACTTTTAAAACTGTTTTAAAATGGTTGCATAAAAAGTGGTCTGAAGAAAAAGATTAGTTCTTAGGAGTAGGAAGTATGTTTAAGAAAGTGGAGGGAATGTGTTTAATAACTAGTAAATATATAAACACTTGAATGAAAATTATTTTATAAAGGTTTTTCTTTCCATTCAGTTTAAATATGTGAAATGTTACAAAATTTGTAGTTCTGCTCAGTATTTTGCTTTTCATTCTGAAGGGTTAAAGCAAAATACAGGTACAAATGTGAAAGGCCATCTAAGTGTAGCACATCATTTGGTAGACAGTTTGTAAAAGCATTCTTGTTATGTTGAATGAGAAGCATATGATATTCTGGCCTAATGTTGAAGTTCTTTCCATGTTGCCTTCAGGGCAGTGAAGAATATCTTTCAGTTGTCAGACTTGTACCACGGGTCTTTGGTTATGCATCACATGGGATCAGGTTTATAACAGAGGAAGTTGTGTTAGGTATCCATTTTCAGATGTTGCATACTGCTGTGGTTTGTAGTTGTGCTTTAGGTTATGCAGCAATGGAATGAATTGAATTTTTTAAAGTGTGTTTAGGATTCCACAGCCTATTTAGTGACTTTCACTTATATTGCCTGAACTGCATGCAAGTCCTGGGAAACCGCGTGCACACACACACACACACACACACACACACACACACACACACACACACACACACGCACACTGTCTCTCCTACCTTCCCTCTCTAGTGGAATTATTTAATTTTTAGAGGTACAAAAAATAAATATAGGCTGTAATTAGTCAGATATTAAAATAGAAATGTACATAAAACATTTTAATAGAAATATGCATGTAAAGCACATTATGTATCTTGACTTGTTCATGTGGAAAACAGGTTGGCCCTGACCATTCCCTTAGAACCTGGTTTTGGCTCACTGCCCATCGGTGTAGGATGTGTGTGAGCTGCTGATGCCAGCTTTATCTGTCCTGTAGTGCATGGTGGGTTTGTGTAGGCATTATGCAGGGACTGTCACCTAGGGAGCACCAACAACATTCAGACAGTGTGTGACGAGCAGAACTCAGAGGTGTGGGCCCAACCATGAGTCCCGTCTTATTCTGAGGATGAAGTACATCAGCTGTGGGTTTTGCACTGTACTTGCCTCACAGCAAAAGGATCATACACAAACCTCTTCTAATTCCAAACTGCATGACCAACTTGACACCTAGTTGTCACCTTGGATGCTAGACAAAGCGAAGAAGTTGTAATTAACAGCATGTGGACTATAAGTTTCAGGTATATATGTTCTTCCTCTGCCATGAATGGAGATGGTGTAAAAATGCTACAGAGGCATTGTGGAAGTGCAGTTCACTTGGCTTTCGTGTTATGTAGTAGAAGCTGAACAAAAAGTGATAAATTGACTTAAAACTTTTTGCCGAAAGTGTGTTTAAAACTACCATGCCACTTGTTTAAAAGTGCTACAGTCATTGATCCCATTTGATTTCTGCTATAATTAGGACTGGAGTAGTCTGTTCTAGGTATTGTGGATTAGGTTTTGTCATGCCTTCTTGAGTAGCATACAGGCAGCAATAATTTATGCCTTCCAAAAAATGTTTCACTGACCAGACTTGTCAAGTATTAACACCCAAGTTAATGCTCTGCATAGAAAAGTGTTTTTGTGAATCCTTCAGTCCATAAGTCCTACTTAGCACACCGGCATCCATTTTCTACAAAAGCAGGTTCGTATAATTTAGCAGCTTAACTTTTTTTTTTTTTGATAGGTAAAACGCTCTAGAAGTAAAGGTGGCTTAGCAGGACCAGATGGTACGAAATCCGTCTTTGGACAAATGTGTGCAAAAATGAGCTCCTTCAGCCCTGATAGCCTCCTTTTGCCTCACCGTGTTTGGAAAGTCAAATTTGTTGGTAAGTTATGAAACAGAAGTCTGGTTTCTAATTTAAAATTATTTTGCTTTGTAAACATTATTTGCAGTAAATTCATATCAATAGTTTGATGCCACTAATCAAATAAAAAGTGTTCATGTCAGAAGGCTGAATGACAGAAGACTGAATGCCAAATGACTGAAAAAAAATTTGAGTGAAATTTTACAACAAAATTAATTTTGCACATTGTATAGAAGCCCCCCCCACACACACACACACACACACACACACACACACACACACACACACACACACACACACACACACACATCATATACTGCTAGTATATTTTCCCTTGAGAGTCATACAACCATATTGGAAGAGAGAAATATTTCCTTTTAAACAGATACCCATGACTTCTCCTTTGCTACAAATTTATATTTGGAAAGGGTTGTGGTATATTAGTAACAACATGGCTGTGCATGGGTGGGACTTTCCTAAGACAACAATATTTAAATATCTGTGCTGTTTTAAAAATTTGTATTGTGAATTTGCAGGCATTTGGTTCAAACTTCACCTCAAATTTATTTAGGTGTATTTTTCCAAAACACCACGTGCAAATTAAGAGTAAACCTAGATTACAGCAGTAAATACAACCACACTTGTGAGTAAGCTTGAAAGTTAGGTGTCATAAATCATCTTACTTCCTCATAAGTAATTTCAGAAGGATAATCTTTTAAAGATCTATTGAAGTCAGCCAAGCACAGACACTCCTGCAGCCATTGAGGTAGTAGATTCCACAGGCGGGGTGTGCATGGTAAGCAAAAGAACTGACACCAGAATTCTCAAGGACACACCTTTCGAAACACCAGCAACCTCTAAGTAGCTGAGCATAGAACTGTAGATGGGGCACATGCCACTCACTAACTCATTGCAGGTTAAAGGGACCCAAGTAATACATGGAAAAAAACACCAACACCAAAACCGTAAAGATAACTCTGCAGTGAAATGGCAGCCAATGTAAACTGTACAAAACAGGGGTAATATGTTGGTAACACATAGTACGTGTAAGTAACATGAAGGATGAGTCATGCTCTAACTGTAGGTGGTCAGGCTTGATGTTGAGGAGTCCTGCGTAGGGAGTATTGCAGTAATCCAGCCATGATGAGACTAAGACATAAACCACTACTGAGAGATCAGCTTGAGATAAAAGTGCTTAATCCCAGATATGTTTCTTAAATGGAAACATGTACAACACCCGAGGCTGTGTGTCCAGTGTATCCAAAGGTCTACTTAATAAAAACATTTGGAATCCTACACTTTATTTTGATGACTGGGTAAATATACTGCACTCAAGGAAAAAGTAGCTGCCAGTTAGCAGAAGTCAGAAGTCCATAGCTTGGAACACCCATGAAGAGCATTTTCCTTGCAAAAAGTCTCCTCAGGGCTATTTTATCATTTTGTACACATGAAGATTTTACAGTGGCTGACACTTGGTCCCTTAGAGTCTGCCTTTGATCTACAATAACTCCTACTTCATGCACTTTTCCAACAAACTCAAGCATGTTCACTTTGTAGAAAATGCAGTGTAGAAGTGAAGAGACACGATTCTCTCAAAGTATCACGTATTACCATAGTCAGTGTTTTGGTGGTGTTCATTTTCAATTTACTTCTAGACAGCCATAAATGTATGGCTTCAAGATAGTCAGCTAAGGAATACACACTTGCCATTTCACATTGAGGAAAGGAGAGAGATATTTTGGGTATCATAATATACATGTTTCCTTTCGTTAATAAGGTCTCACAATGGAAACATGTAAACTTTGAAAAGAAACTTTGAAAAGTAATGAGCCTAATATTGAACCCTGAGAAATTCCACAGTCTAATCAATAGGACAAAGATTTCTTCAAGATTGAACTGACCATCTGGAAATGGCCTCAAAGGGTATGATTTAAACCAATTTAAGAACATTAATTGGCATGATGCCTTCTGTCTTTTGACATTCTAATATGAATCCCTGTAAAATAAATGTGTTTCTAGATGAAACCAAGATGTATAGACTAAGCCACTTGTTTGAATAACTTGAAAACAGAAAATTACAGGTGCATTGCATGAAAAAGCATAGCTAATGTTTGCAGTTAGTACTTTTGTGCATTGGATGAGAAGTTGTAGTCCTTAAAAATGTGCCTTTTAATTGAATTTAGCACAAATTTGAAAACATTTCTTTTATACCCTTCTCTTAGTCAGCAATTACAACTTGTTTGGCAGATTTCCTAAAGCATTCCTTCCAAGACCACCATATCTGCATTTAAGCAATATAAGTAAGGTAGTTCCCTTTTTCTCATGCATTTTCCCCTCTAAGATGAGCAGAAAATACTGATCCTGTGAGTTTGAGGGGGAGGGGAATTTTGTAAAACCTTGCTGGAAGCTTCATAAGGGGCTTCCTGCACACATCTTCTTTTGGCTCTTCTTGTTAAGGGTAGCCACAGTGGATCATCTGTTTCCATTTCCTACTGTCCTCTGCATCTTGCTGTGTGACACCAACCACTTGCATGTCCTCTCTCACTACAGCCATAGACCTTATTTTAGGCCTTCCTATTTTCATCTTACCTCGCAGCTCCATTCTTAGCATCCTTTTCGCCAATATACCCAGCATCCCTCCTCAGCACATGTCCAAACCAACACAATCGCGCCTCTCTGGCTTTGTCTCCATACCGTCCAATTTGAGCTGACCCTCTAATGTACTGATTCCTAATCCTGTCTACCCTCGTCACACCCAGTGCAAATCTTAACATCTTTAACTCTGCCACATCCAGCTCTGACTCCTGCCTTTTTGTCAGTGCCACCATCTCCAACCCATATAACATAGCTGGCCTCACTAACCTCTTGTAGTCCTTCCCTTTTACTCTTACTGGTACCGGTCTGGTACCGGTCTGTCACAAATCACTCCTGACACTCTTCTCCACCCACTCCACCCTGCCTATACTCTCTTCTTAACCTCTCTTCCACACTCACCATTACTCTGGGTGTTTGATCCCAAGTATTTAAACTCATCCACTTTCTCCAATTCTACTTGCATCCTCACCATTCCTCTATTCTCCCTCTCATTCACACACACAATATAGTCTGTCTTAGTCCTGCTGACCTTCATTCCTCTCCTCTCTAGAGCATATCTCTACCTCTCCAAGGTCTCCTCAACCTGTTCCCTACTCTAACTAGAGATCACAATGTCATCTGCAAGCATCATAGTCCACAGGAACTCCTGTCTGATCTTGTCCATCAACCTGTCCATCACTATTGCAAATAAGAAAGGGCTCAGAGCAGACCCTTGATGTAATCCCACCTCCACTTTAAATGCATCCGTCAGTCTCACAGCAGACCTTACCACTGTCACACTACCCTTGTACGTATCTTGTACCACTCTTACATATTTCTCTGCCACTCCTGACTTCCTCAAACAGTATCACACCTCCTCTGTAGGCACCCTGTCATATGCTTTCTCTAAGTCCACAAAGACACAATGTGTAACTCCTACTGACCTTCTCTATACTTCTCTATCAACACTCGCAGAGCAAACATTACATCTGTAGTGCTCTTTCCTGGCATGAAACCATACTGATTTTCACTAATCACCACCTCCCTTCTTAACCTAGCTTCCACTGCTCTTTACCATAACTTCATGTTATATGACTGATCAGTTTTATCCCCCTGTAGTTACTACAGCTCCGCACAACACTCTTATTCTGAAAGATCAGTACCAAAAGGCTTTTTCTCCACTTCTCAGACATCCTCTCACTTTCCAAGATTTATAGGTTCATAGGTTGGTACTAGTTCTTCTTGAAGAAGAAAAAGAGCACTCCTGCTTGACATGTATGGGCAATCTATTCCAGAGTCTGGGTCTCTCTGGTCAGGAACCTTATCCCTCAGCATGTTTTGTTTATTGTGATGACAAGGTTTAGATCCCTTCCACAGCTCTGGGTTTGACATGGCCTTGTATGTTAAGCAAAGAATAATGAGGGATGAGTGAGAGGGGGAGGACAACGACCTCCTTTTTCTGGATGAAAAGCCCCGTGATGTGTGCCACATAGAAGGACTTCCTCTGTTTTGTGTGTTCAGCCCGCCACCTATAATTCATGGGATACATGTCTTTTTTCCCAAAGGGGATAAACACATTTTTTGGCATTGAGCTTGAGCCATGGCTCTGGCACCAGCCATCTGTTTATGTAAGGCCCTTCTGTAGCTGGATCACCTCACACCTCCACAGTGTCAGTAAGCCATTTAGCAACCCATTGCCATTGTTGGGGGTGACATAGGACTAATGCCCAACTAGTAAAGTTATCCCATTTTCCCAGAGTGGGGTGTCAAAGGCCTTGGCAAGGTCCAGATAGGCTGTGTGGACCACCACCCTACCTCCCATGGCTCTGGAGACTGATTCAAAGAAGTCAATCAGGTTCAGGAGACAACCATTAAATAATCTGGTTAAAAACTCCACTGCCATTTCTCCTAAGCACCTCCACTGCCATTTCTCCTAAGCACCTCCATGCCCACAGGTATGTCATCTGGACCAACAGCCTTTCCATTCTTCATCCTCTTCATAGCTGTCCTTGCTTCCTCCACACTTACTTTTGCTTAAATGTCTTCTTGTTCACAATGCTAAGATAATAAGGGAAAATGTCTTACCTTTGGTATTTCTCTTATTTGGGTTCTGTCTTTGAATTCTTGTTCCTTTTCATCCTTTGCAGTTTTCACACAGAGAGATGCATTGTTGTATATGCTAGGCATCTCCATTGTTGTCCAGAAATAGATCTGCAGTATCTTCTCCAAGACTTTCTTTTTCAGTGAGAAATGTTGTTTTAAGTTAGAATGATGTCAGAAAAGGAGGGTTTTAGTTTTTAATGATAGCCCAGTCTAAATGCAGAATGATTTTGTAAACTGGTATCTTCCAAACTGCCAGTAGGCGAGTTTAGTATGCATGTTTATCTCTTGCTATAAACTAGTGTTCCAGCTGGAATTTTTTCAAAGCATTAAGCTCATTTCTGGACAAGATAAACTTCATCTCCCCTGGGACCCTGAGTGCATACCTCTCAACTGTCCCCACTTATGCTTCATATTTTTGGTTTATTCCTTATAAAATCTGTGGTTTTCTGAATTTTTATGGCAAATCAGTGAGGAATGAATTCGCTAAATAAAGCAAGATTTGATTTTCAGATGTCATATCCTTCAGAAAATGCATAGTAACACAACACATTTTATTCTAACAACCTTAAATGTTTATAAGAGCAATATTTTAAATCTGCCCCTATTTTTGGGGCTTTGTCCCCAATTATTTATACTTTTGTCCAGATTTTTTGTGCTAAGAGTTTCATAGGTGTGTACTAGGCTAATGGCCCTGGAGCCTTTACAAGCCTAGCCAATAGAAGTTCCCTGGCATCATGCCGCTCGACGTTAGTTCCCAGTGCCTCTGTCAAGTAGAGCCACTGACGCGATCCCCGGGGTGAACTTTCTATTACCCATCCACTTATCAAGATTTCTCTTGAGGGACAGAGAGGTGCTCTGCTTGACATGTATGAGAAGTCCATTCCAGAGCATGGGCAGTCTCTGGGTGAGGAACCTGTACCTCCAGCATGTTCTGTTGATTGTGGTAATGAGGTTGAGGTCTCTGGAGCATATGGTGAACAGGGATTGGGATTTCTTTAGATGTAGCATTTGCAGCAGAGCTGGGTCAGACATGGCTTTGTAAGTCAAGCAGAGATCGCCTTTAAGTAGGCAATATGAGATAGAAAATAGATGGAGTCTTTTGAGTTTGTCCATGTAGGATGTATTTAATGCCTAGGATCCTCTTCGTGAGGTACTTCGGTGGCTTCTCCAGCTGTTGCAGGTGTCTAGTTAGGTACATCCCAAATGGGGCATTATACTCAATGAATGCTCTAATGAGGGAAGAGTAGAGAGAGACATGATGATCTCTTTCTTCCTGGATGCAAAACCCTTGGTAATGAGATGTGCCACATAGGAGGACTTTCTGACCAAAGTGGCAATGTGGTGGTCGAAGGTGAGTTTGCTGTCCACCTGCATCCCTACATCTCTTATAATGCCTTCAGTGTTCAGTGGGCTCCCATTGATGTGGTAATTAGTGTGAACTGAGTTTTTACTAAAGGGGATGGCGATGCATTTTTTGGCATTAAGCTTAAGGCCATGGTTTCAACACCAGTCATTGGTCTCAGTGAGGCCTTTATGTAGGATGTATGCTTCACTTGTGGAGTTAATAATGGTTCACAACTTGTAGTTGTCTGCAAACTTGATCAGCCAGAGTCCCTTTGTGTTGGCCTGGACCACTGAGAAGTAGATGCCGAACAGGAGAGGACCCAGGACCAATCCCTGTGGGACGCCACTCATGACTGGGTTGGCAGTCTGACTTGGAGTCTGCTACTTTCACACTATGTGTTCTATCTGTGAGCCAATTTGCAACCCACCTAGTGATATAGGGGTTGATGCCTAGTTTGGTGAATTTAGCAATAATTCCCGAGTGAGGAATGGTATCAAAGGCCTTGGTCAGATCGAGGTAGGCTGTATGCACTGCCTTACCTTAATCCAAAGCTCTAGTGACTTACTCAAAGAAGTTAACCAGGTTGAAAAGGCATGATCTCCCTTTCACAAACCCAAATTGCGTGGGGTCTAGAGTTTGGAGATTTCCTATATCTTTGTTAATCAGGTCCATGATGATGCACTCCGTAGCTTTACATATCAGACTCATCAGGCTAATGGGGTGATACTTCCCAGGGTCTGTAGTTGCTCCCCCTTTATGGAGAAGGATGACTGTAGCAGTGCACCATTCAGTACCATTATGCAATAACTCAGAGCAAATGTGGGTATTGCTATGGAGGTTCTTGATATAGCTATAGAAGGCTTTGTGATTGTTTTTAGTGTATGCCACAATTCTGCCTTCATAGCTGGCTTTAGAGGATTTGATGAGGGATCTCAACTTTTTGTTGAGGCTAATGAGGGAGTTTTTCCAGTCTTGGGACATCACCTTTTTCTGCATCAGTTTCTTCCTTCTGTTGTAGAGTTTATTAATGGCAGGGGATCACCAGATTGACTTCCTTTTTTTGGAGGAGAGCGTCTTGGTTCTGTTGGGCATGGCTAGTTCCATGCATTTATGTATATTTTTGTACAGTGCATTGATGTATGATTCGGCAGTCATACAGCTATTTCCCATTGGCATGGGTGCCGTGAAGTTAGCAATCTCTGTTTTTAGGAGTCCAAAGTCAGCTTTGGAGAATTTTTTCAAGGTGTTTACCTTTGCAGGGTGTGTGGGTGAGATGTGAATTTCCATGGTGATTAATTTATGGTCTGATCTGATCAGGGAGGGATTGATTATTGGTGTAGAGCAATGGTCGCCCATGTTAGTAATAACCAGGCCAAGGATGTTGCTTCCTGTAGTGGGGGTCAGAATGAGCTGGTCCAGAGCATTGGAACTGATGAATTCCAGGAAGAGTTGGGCCAGCGTATTGGTGCTTGAGTAGTTTTCCCAGTTGATGGAGGGGTAGTTGAAGTCTCCTAGTAAGAGAGTGTCGGGTTGGACCTTGACAGATTCCAGGGTGCTTAGGAATGTGGAGTGAGAGTCTAGGGACATGTATGGGGACCTGTAGCAGGCTATGACCTGGATTGCTGTCTTACCCAGTGTTAGTTGTAACTGAAGTATCTCAGATGCGTTGTGCTGGGCTACTAGTCCGGAGGTGTGCATGTCCTTTGAGTATGGAGACACCACTGCCTTTGGAGCTTTGGTCCATGTTTCGAGGCCGAAAGGTGTGGAATGAGTTATAGCCTGGTAGCGCAGGGGTGATTTCTGCTGCTTTAAACCAGGTCTCCGTTACAGCACAAATGTTGATGTTCTACATTTTGAGGAGTGCTTTGATTGAGTGCATGTTGAGATTTAGACTTCTAGCATTGAGCAGCAAGACCCTCAGATTGCATTTATTTTATAGCTGTTACGGTGATAATGTGGTCTTTAGAACATTGCCTAAAAAAGGCAGTATAGGGGTGGCAACAGCCTTAGCCAGTACCCGGAAACCCAGGGGTGACAGTTACAGGCCATCTCTGGCAAAGCATCGAGGTCTGTCAATCATGTCATCCCAAGCAGACAAATATTGGATCCCCTTAGAATGATACCAGACACTTAGCCAATTATTGAAGTCTGTTATTTTTTGTTTGTACTGCGGTATCACTCTGGGTGATGGTAGGATACTGCTCAGGGCTAGTGTCATACCTGCCTTGGCCACATAATCTGAGAGCTCCACCATGTCTCTTTTTATGTAGTCCGGGAATGTGCATCTTGGGTCATTCATATCCACATGGACAGTGACAGAGTCATGCTTGTACTTGTTGTGGAGTGACTCGAGCATGTGTGTTGTGTCAGATTCTGGCACCTGATAGACTTTACCTTCTCCTTATTCAACCTAGTGAATGGGACATCTGTGTGCTTCACTATTGAGTCACCTATGATTAGTGTATCGGACAAGGTGTTTAGCCTTAGGGGCTTAGGTTGAGGGGCACACTGTGGAGGTGAGTTGTGTGTCCTGTGGTTTGTGCTGTTTTGTGGTGGTTGAGTGCGTTTCTGTCTTGGAGGTCTCTACTGTTTGTGTAAATTTCTATTGAGAGCCTCCACGAAGGTGAGTGTGTGGTTTGTGTTTTTGTGAGAGCTGTGATAATGGGTGTTCTGTAGGGCTATGTGTTCCATGTGTTGTGGTGGAGGTGTTGACCTTCTCCTCTTGACCAGCTAGTCCAGTCTTGGCTGGAGAGTACATAGCGTCCAGTTTGGTGACATAAGTGCATCTCTCACAAGTCTGAGTGTTGGGAGGTTAGAGGAGAAGGCTGTCTGTGTACATGAGGCAGTTGCTACACTGCCTCAGAATGCCCAAGTACACCAGGTTAATAGGAGAAAGCACAGGGAACTGGCCTTTAATCATGACAGGAGGTTGAGAGCTATGCCTGAGTGGAATAAGACAGGTATTAGAAATTGGATGAAAGAATTAATATGTGATCTCAGGTGCCAAAGCCAAGTCTTTGATGAAAAAGAGCAGCTCCTAGGATTTTTTGTTGTCACAAAACCTCCACACATACAAGAAGAAGCAAGTCCACAGGTCAAAGGAATGAGGTAGTATTCATCTGCAAAGTGTTACAAATAAATCATTGTAAGACCTGCTACTGCATCCTTTGCAGTGGTTTTGCTGGCAAAGGGGAGTATTGTCATGTTGATGAGCTAGAACTTCTCTATTTGGTGATGAATGCTCACCAAGCCAGATGATGTATTTGGGATGGAAAATTCCATTACACCATATTACCCTCCTTGATGAGCCTCTGTACCTTTAGAGGAGTAGAATAAAGGATGGTCTAAGAAGATGTTCTTCATCTCACATTGCTGCAGTCCTTACTTATGGGGTAGTCCGCTGTCGAATATTTTGTTTTTCTTGCCTCAGTTACGGATGTCAGAAAAGTGAATAATTGTATTTATTACCACCGCTTTGTATTCCTTGTTTGGGACGCGGAGGTTAGATTGCGAGGTTAGTCTCTTGGCAAGAGGTGTAATTTAATATGCACTAAGAAGTGCAAAGACAAATCTTTAAAGCCTAGGCAGGATGATTCGTCAGAAGCTACAGCTGAACAGGTGGATCCGCTTCTGTTTGTTTTGAGGTCCAGGGAAACTTTGATTTTACAGGATGTGGCCTCTCAGGAGGCAGGTCAGGCTGACTATTCTCCTCTATGCCCTAAGTGGGTTAGGCCTTCTGCTACTGTTTCTAAAAGGCTCCTTCTAGGGGGCAGGTCTGTCTTGCCTTCCTCTGGTGTCAGTTCTGGTTCTTCAGGGTCTGTGCCTAAAAAGCACATGCTTAAAATGGCAGAGGATTTGATTACTTTAATTAGAGGTTCTATGCCACCTCCTGATAAAAGACCCAGGATGGAGCCAGAGTTGGAAAGTTTGGAGCAGGCCTCAGATGATTCAGAGTCTTCTGCTGAAGACATTCAAGATTTCCCTCCTTATTTTGATTCTGATGCAGAGGATTCCACTCCTTCTGCTTCTCCTCCAGAGGATTTTTCATTTTCAGAAACTCTGCATTCCATGAGGGAGCATTTTCAGTGGGAGGGACAGGATTACTCTGATTCACGGAAGAGACTTAGGGAGTTCTTGTTTTACCACAGCATAGACCTTAGCTATACCTCCGGTTTTGGATGTTGTTTCAGATGTTTTAGATTCTGTGCCTCCTGCCCCAGTTAAACCGGACAGGTATTACAGGGTGCCTGAGGCTCATAAATATCTGTATAAGAGTCCTAAGAAACTATTAGTCAGGGCCTAAGGGTGTTAGAGCCTCTGTTGTTAAGAAGGATAAGGAAGCTAGAGCTTTGGATAGATGGGGTAAGAAGGTGTATACCTCTTCTACTTTAGCAATGAGAGCTTTGAACTGCCAGTTTCATATAATTTCCTCCTTTCTCAGCTAAGGTCTAAAGTGGATGCTTTGGCAGAGGGCATAGAGTGTAAAGAATTGCAGGATTTAGTGCATGTTTCTGAACAGGTGGGTAAGCACTCTTTGCAATGTGGTTTTGATGCTTTACAGGCTTCTTCTAGGGTGGCTGCCACTGGTTCAGTTATAGTAGAGCATAGCTGGCTTTAGATCCAGAATTTGTCTGAGCATGTTAAAGTCTAGATTCTGGATGCCCCTTTACAGTCTGAAGTTTTGTTTGGTCCTCCTGTGGAGTCAGTCTTAAAGAAAATGGAAGACAAGGCTAAGTCCATGCAGACTGTTAAAGATTTTTGCAGGTACAACCTCCAAAGTTTAGTAGAAATTGGCCTACTAAGGTTCTTCTGATTCTCAGTCTAGGGGCAGAACTCAGAGTACTTTCAGGCCGAGACAATGGAGTTCGCCTGCTCAATCTGCTGGTGAGGGCAGGGGCCAGTCCTTCATTTTCAGCTGCCAGATTCTTCTTGCCTGGCAGCTCCTTTGGGAGGAAAGTTGGCTCTTTTCAAGCAAAATTGGCATTTAGTTACCCAGGACAAATGGGCATTGGACATTATAAACCAAGGTTACAAGTTCTATTTCCATACCATGCCTCCTTTCAAAGGCATGCCAGACCTCGGCAAAGGATAGAGGCCAAATTTCTTTACTTCTTCAAATAGGAGCTATACAGCCAGTTCCTCTGTCAGAAATGGGCCTAGGATTTTATTCCTGTTTCTAGTTCCAAAGAACGTGGAGACCAATTTTGGATTTATCTATCCTCAACACTTACCTGGACATTCCAAAGTTCAAGATGCTGACTTTACAACAACTTTTACCTCTGTTGGGAAAAGATCACTGGATGGTTACTCTGGATCTCAAAGAGGCTTACCTTCATGTTCCTATCAGGCCCAGTTGCAGGAGGTACAAATTTACATTATCAGTTCTTTGCATTGCCCTTTGGCTTATCTACTGCGCCCAGAGTGTTCACAAAGGTTCTGGCTCCAGTGATAGCATTTTTCAGACTAAGAGGAATACAGATTTATCCTTATTTGGACGATTGCCTGATTATTGCACACGAACTTCTTCATCATCTACGGTATGTGATGGCAGTGTTAAGATGCCTAGGGTATTCTGTGAACGAAACAAAGTCCAGTCTAGTACCCTCTCAGGACATGTGCTTTCTGGGTGTGAGACTGAATACAGCTTCCCAGATGGCCTTTTTGACCCCGGACAAACAAAGAAGCCTTTCTCTTTACTTCCATCAAATGTCTCTACGGTCCAGGCTGACTGCAAGGACAGTCCTTCAAGCCTTAGGGTTCATGGCATCTTGTATTCTGGTGCTTCCCAATGCCAAATTGCATATGAGGAAGCTTCAATGGTATCTCAAAATGTATGGACACAGCACTGCCAAGATCTAGACACTGTCATTCAGATAATACCTTGCATTAGGAAGGAATTTTTGTGGTGGGCTCAGGAATGTCACCTAAACAAGGGACTCTTGACCCGGCCAGAAGCGAGTCAGATTCTAACGACAGATGCCTCGGACCCAACAGTTGCATATCAACTTGAAGGAAATGTTAGCAGTCCAGTTTGCATTGATGGCTTTCAAAGATTTACTTCACCCAGGGCAGGTGTTGATTCAAACAGACAACACTACTGTCATGTGGTACATCAACAAGCAGGGGGAACCCATTCTTACCCTCTTTGCAGCAAGTGATGATTCTGTGGGAAACTGCTCTCAATCTACACCTCAATCTTCAGGCAAGGTTTCTACCAGGTGCACAGAACTCCTTAGCAGATGTATTGAGCAGACAAATAGTGGATCCTCGAAAGTGGAAATTGGATCCTTCAATTTCATCAAGGTTGAGTGTGTTGTGGGGAACTCAGACATAGATTCTGCTTCTCCTCCACTAAATTACCAGTTGCCAAAGTTTGCACAAAAATGTTTCATCACACAGCTTGGAAGGTGGCTATCATTCAGTTGGAACAATCTGCATGTATATGCCTTTCCACCTCTGCCTCTTCTTCCCAAGGTACTCTTGAAGGCCAGACAAGACAAGCCAACCATGATTTTGATAGCACCGATTGGGCCTCGACAACACTGGTACCCACTACTGAGGAGCTATGGCCTCTGCCTTTGGTCCCAGCACCTTTGTCACAAGAGGACAGTCACTTCCTCAATGTCAAGATTCAGTCTCTACATCTAACAGCCTGGCATATTCTGTTTTAGACTCTGGAGGGTCTCAGCTTCCACAACAAGTTTTGAATGTTATTTTGGAGGTCAGGAGGCCTAGTACCAGGAAAAGTTACGCTGATAAATGGAGGAGATTTTTATTTGGAGCAAAGGAAAGGACTTTGATGTCTCCAAACCTGATTTAAGTGTTGCTCTTCAATATCTTACTGAGTTATTGGACAAGGGTTTGTCTTTCTCCTCAATAAAGGTCCATGCTGCAGCCATTTCTGCTCACTATGATTGTGACCCTCCTTTATTCTCTCATCCTTGGTTTATAAAATTTTCTTAGGGAGGCAAAAATATATAAGACCCATTAGAGCTCCTACTCCTGCTTGGGATCTCAATTTTGTGTTGGAAAAACTCACTCTACAACCTTTTGAGCCTGCAGCTACTGCCGAGTTAAAGTATTTGTCATGGAAAACTGCTTTTGTTGGCCATTACCTCTGCAAGAAGGGTTTCTGAATTACAGGCCCTCATGGCAGTGGAGCCTTTCCTGATTTTTCATAGGGTATCTTTATGTACTATCCTCCTTTATGCCTAAGGGTGGTTTCTAGTGTGGCCTTAAATCAAACTATTCATTTGCTACTTTTTTGCAAAAACCCCAAAATAAAGGGGAGAAAATTTTGCATACTTTGGATATTCACAGGCGTTATTATTTGAGCAGAACCAAGGAGTTCAGACAGTCTCAGCAATAGTTTGTTTCTTTTGCTTTGGGTTCACAGGGTAAACCTGTTTCAAAACAAACTATTTCTAAATGGATTGGGTTTTGTATTTCTTTCTGTTATTCCCATCATGGTAAGGAGATTCCTGCTGGAATCAGGCCTCATTCCACTAGGGCTACTGCTACTTCTATGGCCTTTCTAAGGGGTAGCTACAAAGACATTTTGGAGGCAGCTACTTGGAGTTCAGTGCATACCTTTTCTAAACATTACCACCTTCCTCTTTATTCTAAGTCTAGGGCTGGATTTGCCACTGCAATTTTACAGGGCATTTTAATGCTTTATGATTTTTCCATCCTCCCTTTCCCGTTGCTTTGGGATTCTACCATAAGTAAGGACTGCAGCAATGTGAGATGAAGAACATAGTACAGTTTTGTACCTACCATAAATGTAGATGTTAAGATCCACATTTGCCTGCAATTACCCTCAAGAGTCCCAATTACCTCCCTCCTTCCCTCTGTAGTTAGTCTTGGTGCTATGCTTTAGGTGATGGTTGTTGTTGGGCATGTTTTTGGGAGGTATTCTGTTTTGGCTGTGGCCTTTCTGGTTTGGCCTTCTGACATCTGGGGCAGTCATCTCTAGGAGCGCATGACCCGGCGTCTATCCTACTTTGGTATTCGGACGACCGAGACAGCGACTACCCCCCCAAGTAAGGACTGCAGCAATGTGGATCTTCGAACATCTACATTTATGGTAGGTACAAAACTGTACTTTTGCACATCTGTCCCAGGAGAGTCTGTCATTGAAGATGATGAAAATCGCATCTGGCAGTTTTGAGGGTTTGTCTGTATCTCAGTGTCAGGTGACAGTAGGATC